>NW_027251363.1:0-51206 GCF_044704955.1 Pristiophorus japonicus | reverse complement strand
CACCCTCCCCTGTCCAGACTGACCCAGACCCCACTCACCCTCCCCAGTCCCAGACTGACCCAGACCCCCCTCACCCTCCCCTGTCCCAGACTGACCCAGACACCCCTCACCCTCCACTGTCCCAGACTGACCCAGACCCCAATCACCTTCCCTGTCCCAGACTGACCCAGACCCCCTTACCCGCTGCGTCCCAAACTGACCCAGAACCACCTCACCCTCCCCTGCCCCAAATTGACCCAGACCACCCTCACACTACCCTGTCCCAGACTGACCCACACCCCCCCTCACACTACCCTGTCCCAGACTGACCAAGATCCCCCTCACCCTCCCTGTCCCAGACTGACACAGACCCCAATCACCCTCCCCTGTCCCAATATGAACCAGACCCCCCTCACCCGCCACTGTCCCAAACTGACCCAGAACACCCTCACCCTCCCCTGCCCCATACTGACCCATACCCCCTCACCCTCCCCTGTCCCAGACTCACCCAGTCCCCCCCTCACACTACCCTGTCCCAGACTAACCAAGACCCTCTCACCTTCCCCTGTCCCAGACTGACCCAGAGCCCCCCTCACCCTCCACTGTCCCAGACTGAACCAAACCTCCCTCAACCTCCCCTGTCCCAGACTGACGCAGATATCCCTCACCCACCCCTGTCCCAGACTGATCCAGACCCACCTCACCCTCCCCTGTCCCAGACTGACCCAGACCCCCACTACCCTCACCTGTACCAGACTAACCCAGATCCCCTCAACCTCACCTGTCCCAGACTGAGCCAGACCCCCCTCAGCCTCCCTTGTCCCAGACTGACCCAGACGCCCCTCACCATCCCCTGTCCCAGACTGAGCCAGACCTCCCTCAGCCTCCCTTGTCCCAGACTGACCCAGACCCCCACTCCCCATCCCCTGTCCCAGATTGACCCAGACTCCCCTCACCCTCCCCTGTCCCAGACTGACCCAGACCCCCCTCAAACTCCCCTGTCCCAGACTGACCTAAACCCGCCTCACCCGCCCATGTCCCAGACTGACACAGAACCCCACCACCCTCACCTGTACCAGACTAACCCAGATCCCCCCCACCCTTCACTGTCCCAGACTGACCCAGACGCCCCTCACCCTCCCTGTCCCAGACAGACCCAGAACCCCCTCAGCCTCCTCTGTCCCAGACTGAGCCAGACCCCCCTCAGCCTCCCTTGTCCCTGACTGACCCAGACCCCCACTCAGACCCCTGTCCAGACTGACCCAGACCCCCTCACCCTCACCTGTCCCAGACTCCCCCCCACCCACCCCTGTCCCAGACTGACCCAGACCCCCCTCACCCTCCCCTGTCCCAGACTGACCCAGACCACCCTCACCCTCCCCTGTACCAGATTGACGCAGACTCCCCCCGCACCCTCACCTGTCCCAGACCCCCCACCCCCGCACTCCCATGTCCAAGACTGATCCATAACCCCTCACCCTCCCCTGTCCCAGACTTATCCAGACCGCCCTCACCCTCCCCTGTCCCAGACTGACCCAGACACCCTTCACCCTCCCCTGTCCCAGACTGACCCAGAACCCCCTCACCCTCCCCTGTCCCAGACTGGCCCAGACACTCCCCCTCACCCTCCCCTGTCCCAGACTGACCCAGACCCCCGTCACCCTCCCCTGTCCCAGACTGACCCAGACCCCCCTCACCCTCCACTGTCCCAGACTGAAGCAGTCTGCCCCCTCACACTCACCTACCCCAGACTGACCCAGACACCCCTCACCCTCTCCTGTCCCAGTCTGACTCAGACCGCCCTCACCCTCCCCGTCACAGACTGATCCAGATCCCCCTCACCCTCCCCTGTCCCAGACTGACCCAGACCCCTCTCACCCTCCCCTGACCCAGACTGACCCAGACCACCCTCTCCCTTCCTCTGTCCCAGACTGACCACGCCCACTCACCCTCCCCTGTCCCAGACTGACCCAGACCCCCTCACCCTCCCTGTCCCAGACTGACCCAGAGCCCCCTCACCCTCCCCTGTCCCAGACTGACACAGACTCCCCTCACCATCGCCTGTCCCAGACCCCCTCACCCTCCCCTGTTCCAGACTGACGAAGACCCCCCTCACTTCTTTGTCCTAGACTGACCCAGACCCCCACTCACACTCCCCTGTCAGAGAGTGACGCAGACCCCCCTCACCCTCCCCTGTTCCACACTGACCCAAACCCCCTCACTCTCACCTGTCCCAGACTGACCCACATTCCCGCCAACCTCCCCTGTCCCAGACTGACCCAGTCCCGCAATCACTCGCCTGTCCAGACTGACCCAGACCCCCTCACCCTCCCCTGTCCCAGACTCCCCTCCACCCTCCCCTGTCCCAGTCTGACCCAAACTCCCTCACCCTCCCCTGTCCCAGATTGACCCAGATCACCCCCTCACTCCCCTATCCCAGACTGACCCAGACCCCCAACCCCTCACCCTCCCCTGTCCCAGACTGACCCAGACCCCCCTCACACTCCCCTGTCCCAGACTGACCCAGACCCCGCCCTCACTCCCCTGTCCCAGACTGACCCAAACCCCCTCACTCTCACCTGTTCCAGACTTACCCAGAGAACTCCTCACTCCCTTGTCCCAGACTGACCCAGACCACCCCCTCACGCTTCACTGCCCCAGACTGACCCAGATCCCCCTCACCCTCCCCTGCCCCAGACTGACCCAGACCCCCGCACCCTCCCCTGTCCCAGATTGCCCCCAACCCTCCCCTGTCCCAGTCTGACCCAAACGCCCCTCACCCTCCCCTGTCCCAGACTGACCCAGAACCTCCTCACCCTCCCATGTCCCAGACTGACGAAGACCCCCCTCACCCTCCCCTGTCCCAGACTGACCCACACCCACCTTACCCTCTCCTGTACTAGACCCCCATCACATTCCCCTGTCCCGGACTGACCCAGAACCTCCTCACCCTCCCCTGTCCCAGACTGACCCAGATCCCCTCACCCTCCCTTTTCCCAGATTGACCCAGATCCCCCTCACCCTCCCATGTACCGACTGACCCAGACCCCCCTCACCCTCCCCTGTCCCAGACTGACCCAGACCCCCTCATCCTCCCCTGTCCCACACTGACCCAGAACCCCCCTCACACTCCCCTGTCCCAGTCTGACCCAGACCCCCCCTACCCTCCCCTGTCCCAGACTGACCCAGACACCCCCTCACCCTCCTCTATCCCAGACTGACCCAGACGACCCTCACCCTCCTCTGTCCCAGACTGTCCGAGACCCCCCTCACCCTCCCCTGTCCCAGACTGACCCAGACCCCCCTGACCCTATCCTGTCCCAGACTGACCCAGACTACCCTCACCCTACTCTGTCCCAGACTGTCCGAGACCCCCCTCACCCTCCCCTGTCCCAGATTGTCCGAGACCCCCCTCACCCTCCCCTGTCCCAGACTGGCCCAGACCCGCCTCACCCTCCCCTGTCCCAGACTGACCTAGACCCCCACACCCTCGCCTGACCCAGACTGACCCAGACCATCCTCACCCTCCCCTGTCCCAGACCCCCCTCACCCTCTCCTGTGCCAGACTGACCGACACCCCCCTCACCCTCCCCTGTCCAGACTGACCCAGACCCCACTCACCCTCCCCAGTCCCAGACTGACCCAGACCCCCCTCACCCTCCCCTGTCCCAGACTGACCCAGACACCCCTCACCCTCCACTGTCCCAGACTGACCCAGACCCCAATCACCCTTCCCTGTCCTAGACTGACCCAGACCCCCTTACCCGCTGCGTCCCAAACTGACCCAGAACCACCTCACCCTCCCCTGCCCCAAATTGACCCAGACCACCCTCACACTACCCTGTCCCAGACTGACCCACACCCCCCCTCACACTACCCTGTCCCAGACTGACCAAGATCCCCCTCACCCTCCCCTGTCCCAGACTGACACAGACCCCAATCACCCTCCCCTGTCCCAATATGAACCAGACCCCCCTCACCCGCCACTGTCCCAAACTGACCCAGAACACCCTCACCCTCCCCTGCCCCATACTGACCCATACCCCCTCACCCTCCCCTGTCCCAGACTCACCCAGTCCCCCCCTCACACTACCCTGTCCCAGACTAACCAAGACCCTCTCACCTTCCCCTGTCCCAGACTGACCCAGAGCCCCCCTCACCCTCCACTGTCCCAGACTGAACCAAACCTCCCTCAACCTCCCCTGTCCCAGACTGACGCAGATATCCCTCACCCACCCCTGTCCCAGACTGATCCAGACCCACCTCACCCTCCCCTGTCCCAGACTGACCCAGACCCCCACTACCCTCACCTGTACCAGACTAACCCAGATCCCCCTCAACCTCACCTGTCCCAGACTGAGCCAGACCCCCCTCAGCCTCCCTTGTCCCAGACTGACCCAGACGCCCCTCACCATCCCCTGTCCCAGACTGAGCCAGACCTCCCTCAGCCTCCCTTGTCCCAGACTGACCCAGACCCCCACTCCCCATCCCCTGTCCCAGATTGACCCAGACTCCCCTCACCCTCCCCTGTCCCAGACTGACCCAGACCCCCCTCAAACTCCCCTGTCCCAGACTGACCTAAACCCGCCTCACCCGCCCATGTCCCAGACTGACACAGAACCCCACCACCCTCACCTGTACCAGACTAACCCAGATCCCCCCCACCCTTCACTGTCCCAGACTGACCCAGACGCCCCTCACCCTCCCTGTCCCAGACAGACCCAGAACCCCCTCAGCCTCCTCTGTCCCAGACTGAGCCAGACCCCCCTCAGCCTCCCTTGTCCCTGACTGACCCAGACCCCCACTCAGACCCCTGTCCAGACTGACCCAGACCCCCTCACCCTCACCTGTCCCAGACTCCCCCCCACCCACCCCTGTCCCAGACTGACCCAGACCCCCCTCACCCTCCCCTGTCCCAGACTGACCCAGACCACCCTCACCCTCCCCTGTACCAGATTGACGCAGACTCCCCCCGCACCCTCACCTGTCCCAGACCCCCCACCCCCGCACTCCCATGTCCAAGACTGATCCATAACCCCTCACCCTCCCCTGTCCCAGACTTATCCAGACCGCCCTCACCCTCCCCTGTCCCAGACTGACCCAGACACCCTTCACCCTCCCCTGCCCCCTCACACTCCGCTGCCCCAGACTGACCCAGCCCCCCCGCAACCTCTCCTGTCCCAGTCTGACTCAGACCCCCCTCACCCTCCCCGTCACAGACTGATCCAGATCCCCCTCACCCTCCCCTGTCCCAGACTGACCCAGACCACCCTCTCCCTTCCCCTGTCCCAGACTGACCCAGACCCCCCTCACCCTGTCGTGTCCCAGACTGACCCAGACACCCCTCACCCTCCCCTGTCCCAGACTGACCCAGACCCCCCTCACCCTCCCCTGTCCCAGACTGACCCAGACCCCCCTCACCCTCCCCTGTCCCAGACTGGCCCAGACACTCTCCCTCATCCTCCCCTGTCCCAGACTGACCCAGACCCCCCTCACGCTCCACTGTCCCAGCCTGACTCAGACCGCCCTCATCCTCCCTGTCACAGACTGATCCAGATCCCCCTCACCCTCCCCTGACCCAGACTGACCCAGACACCCCTCACCCTCCCCTGTCCCAGACTGACCCAGACCACCCTCTCCCTTCCTCTGTCCCAGACTGACCACGCCCACTCACCCTCCCCTGTCCCAGACTGACCCAGACCCACTCACCGTTCCCTGTCCTAGACTGACCCAGACGCCCCCCCCCTCACCCTCCCCAGTCCCAGACTGACCCAGATCCCCCCTCACTCCCTGTCCCAGACTGACCCAGACCCCCTCACCCTCACCTGTTCCAGACTTACCCAGACCACCCCGCACTCCCTTGTCCCAGACTGACCCAGACCCCCACTCACACTCCGCTGTCCCAGACTGACGCAGACCACCCCCCCCTCACCCTTCCCTGCCCCAGTCTGACCCAGACCCCACTCACCCTCCCCTGTCCCAAACTGACCCAGATCCCCCTCTAACCTTCCCCAGTCCCAGACTGACCACGTCCCCTTACCCTCCCCTGTCCCAGACTGACCCAGAACCCGTCACCGTCCCCTGTCCCAGACTGACCCAGTCCCGCAATCACTCGCCTGTCCAGACTGACCCAGACCCCCTCACCCTCACCTGTCCCAGACTCCCCTCCACCCTCCCCTGTCCCAGTCTGACCCAAACTCCCTCACCCTCCCCTGTCCCAGATTGACCCAGATCACCCCCTCACTCCCCTGTCCCAGACTGACCCAGACCCCCAACCCCTCACCCTCCCCTGTCCCAGACTGACCCAGACCCCCCTCACACTCCCCTGTCCCAGACTGACCCAGACCCCGCACTCACTCCCCTGTCCCAGACTGACCCAAACCCCCTCACCCTCCCCTGCCCCAGACTAACCCAGACCCCCACACCCTCCCCTGTCCCAGTCTGACGCAAACCCCCCTCACCCTCCCCTGTCCCAGACTGACACAGATCCTCCTCACCCTCCCCTGTCCCAGACTGACCCAGAAACACTCACCGTCCCCTGTCCCAGACTGACCCAAACCTCCCTCACCCTCCCCTGTCCCAGACTGACACAGACTCCCCTCACCCTCCCCTGTCCCAGACTGACACAGATTCCCTTCACCCTCCCCTGTCCCAGACTGACCCAGACCCCCCTCACCCTCCCCTGTCACAGACTGGCCCAGACCCCTCTCACCCTCCCCTGTCCCAGACTGACACAGACTCCTCTCACCCTCCCCTGTCCCAGACTGACACAGACCCCCTCACTCCCCTGTCCCAGACTAACCCAGCCCCCTTCACCCTCCCCTGTTCCAGACTGACGAAGACCCCCCCTCACTTCCTTGTCCTAGACTGGCCCAGACCCCCCTCACCCGCCCCTATCCCAGACTGACCCAGACCCCACTCACCCTCCCGTGTCCCAGACTGACCCAGACCCCCCTCACCCTGTCGTGTCCCAGACTGACCCAGACACCCCTCACCCTCCCCTGTCCCAGACTGACCCAGACCCCCCTCACCCTCCCCTGTCCCAGACTGACCCAGAACCCCCTCACCCTCCCCTGTCCCAGACTGGCCCAGACACTCTCCCTCATCCTCCCCTGTCCCAGACTGACCCAGACCCCCATCACCCTCCCCTGTCCCAGACTGACCCAGACCCCCCTCACCCTCCACTGTCCCAGCCTGACTCAGACCGCCCTCACCCTCCCTGTCACAGACTGATCCAGATCCCCCTCACCCTCCCCTGACCCAGACTGACCCAGACACCCCTCACCCTCCCCTGTCCCAGACTGACCCAGACCACCCTCTCCCTTCCTCTGTCCCAGACTGACCACGCCCACTCACCCTCCCCTGTCCCAGACTGACCCAGACCCACTCACCGTTCCCTGTCCTAGACTGACCCAGACGCCCCCCCCTCACCCTCCCCAGTCCCAGACTGACCCAGATCCCCCCTCACTCCCTGTCCCAGACTGACCCAGACCCCCTCACCCTCACCTGTTCCAGACTTACCCAGACCACCCCGCACTCCCTTGTCCCAGACTGACCCAGACCCCCACTCACACTCCGCTGTCCCAGACTGACGCAGACCACCCCCCCCTCACCCTCCCCTGCCCCAGTCTGACCCAGACCCCACTCACCCTCCCCTGTCCCAAACTGACCCAGATCCCCCTCTAACCTTCCCCAGTCCCAGACTGACCACGTCCCCTTACCCTCCCCTGTCCCAGACTGACCCAGAACCCGTCACCGTCCCCTGTCCCAGACTGACCCAGTCCCGCAATCACTCGCCTGTCCAGACTGACCCAGACCCCCTCACCCTCACCTGTCCCAGACTCCCCTCCACCCTCCCCTGTCCCAGTCTGACCCAAACTCCCTCACCCTCCCCTGTCCCAGATTGACCCAGATCACCCCCTCACTCCCCTGTCCCAGACTGACCCAGACCCCCAACCCCTCACCCTCCCCTGTCCCAGACTGACCCAGACCCCCCTCACACTCCCCTGTCCCAGACTGACCCAGACCCCGCACTCACTCCCCTGTCCCAGACTGACCCAAACCCCCTCACTCTCACCTGTTCCAGACTTACCCAGACCACTCCTCACTCCCTTGTCCCAGACTGACCAGACCACCCCCCTCACGCTTCACTGCCCCAGACTGACCCAGATCCCCCTCACCCTCCCCTGCCCCAGACTAACCCAGACCCCCACACCCTCCCCTGTCTCAGTCTGATGCAAACCCCCCTCACCCTCCCCTGTCCCAGACTGACACAGATCCTCCTCACCCTCCCCTGTCCCAGACTGACCCAGAAACACTCACCGTCCCCTGTCCCAGACTGACCCAAACCTCCCTCACCCTCCCCTGTCCCAGACTGACACAGACTCCCCTCACCCTCCCCTGTCCCAGACTGACACAGATTCCCTTCACCCTCCCCTGTCCCAGACTGACCCAGACCCCCCTCACCCTCCCCTGTCACAGACTGGCCCAGACCCCTCTCACCCTCCCCTGTCCCAGACTGACACAGACTCCTCTCACCCTCCCCTGTCCCAGACTGACACAGACCCCCTCACTCCCCTGTCCCAGACTAACCCAGCCCCCTTCACCCTCCCCTGTTCCAGACTGACGAAGACCCCCCCTCACTTCCTTGTCCCAGACTGACCCAGACCCCACTCACCCTCCCGTGTCCCAGACTGACCCAGACCACCCTCACCCTTCCCTGTTCCAGACTGACCCAGACCCCCTCACCCTCCCCTGTCCCAGACTCACCCAGGCCCCACTCACCCTCCCCTGTCCCAGAATGTACCAGACCCCCACCCCCTTCATCCTCCCCTGTCCCAGACTGACCCAGATCCCCTTCATCCTCCCCTGTCCCACACTGACCCAGAACCCCCCTTACCCTCCCCTGTCCCAGACTGACCCAGACGACGCTCACCCTCCACTGTCCCAAACTGACCCAGACCCCCCTCACCCTCCCCTGTCCCAGACTGACCCAGATCCCCTTCATCCTCCCCTGTCCCACACTGACCCAGAACCCCCCTCACACTCCCCTGTCCCAGACTGACCCAGACCCCCCTTACCCTCCCCTGTCCCAGACTGACCGAGACACCCCCTCACCCACCTCTGTCCCAGACTGACCCAGACCACACTCACCCTCCTCTGTCCCAGACTGTCCGAGACCCCCCTCACCCTCCCCTGTCCCAGACTGACCCAGACCCCCCTGACCCCATCCTGTCCCAGACTGACCCAGACCACCCTCACCCTACTCTGTCCCAGACTGTCCGAGACCTCTCTCACCCTCCCCTGTCCCAGACTGTCCGAGACCCCCCTCACCCTCCCCTGTCCCAGACTGACCCAGATCCCCCTCTCACCCTCCCCTGTCCCAGACTGACCCTGACACCCACACCCTCGCCTGACCCAGACTGACCCAGACCCTCCTCACCCTCCCGTATCCCAGACCCCCCTCACCCTCTCCTGTCCCAGACTGACCGAGACCCCCCTCACCCTCCCCTGTCCAGACTGACCCAGACCCCACTCACCCTCCCCAGTCCCAGACTGACCCAGACCACCCTCACCCTCCTCTGTCCCAGACTGACCCAGACACCTCTCACCCTCCCCTGTCCCAGACTGACCCAGACCCAAATCACCCTTACCTGTCCCAGACTGACCCAGACCCCCCTGACCCCATCCTGTCCCAGACTGACCCAGACCACCCTCACCCTACTCTGTCCCAGACTGTCCGAGACCTCTCTCACCCTCCCCTGTCCCAGACTGTCCGAGACCCCCCTCACCCTCCCCTGTCCCAGACTGACCCAGATCCCCCTCTCACCCTCCCCTGTCCCAGACTGACCCAGACACCCACACCCTCGCCTGACCCAGACTGACCCAGACCCCAATCACCTTCCCCTGTCCCAATATGAACCAGACCCCCCTCACCCGCCACTGTCCCAAACTGACCCAGAACACCCTCACCCTTCCCTGCCCCATACTGACCCATACCCCCTCACCCTCCCCTGTCCCAGACCCACCCAGTCCCCCCCTCACACTACCCTGTCCCAGACTGACCCAGACCGCCCTCAAACTCCCCTGTCCCAGACTGACTCAGACCACCCTCACCCTCCCCTGTCCCAGACTGACCAAGACCCTCTCACCTTCCACTGTCCCAGACTGACCCAGAGCCCCCCTCACCCTCCCCTGTCCCAAATTGACCCAGACCCCCCTGACCCCATCCTGTCCCAGACTGACCCAGACCACCCTCACCCTACTCTGTCCCAGACTGTCCGAGACCTCTCTCACCCTCCCCTGTCCCAGACTGTCCGAGACCCCCCTCACCCTCCCCTGTCCCAGACTGACCCAGATCCCCCTCTCACCCTCCCCTGTCCCAGACTGACCCAGACACCCACACCCTCGCCTGACCCAGACTAACCCAGACCCTCCTCACCCTCCCCTATCCCAGACCCCCCTCACCCTCTCCTGTCCCAGACTGACCGAGACCCCCCTCACCCTCCCCTGTCCAGACTGACCCAGACCCCACTCACCCTCCCCAGTCCCAGACTGACCCAGACCACCCTCACCCTCCTCTGTCCCAGACTGACCCAGACACCTCTCACCCTCCCCTGTCCCAGACTGACCCAGACCCAAATCACCCTTACCTGTCCCAGACTGACCCAGACCCCCTCACCCGCCTCTGTCCCAAACTGACCCAGAACCACCTCACCCTCCCCTGCCCCAAATTGACCCAGACCCCCCTCACACTACCCTGTCCCAGACTGACCAAGATCCCCCTCACCCTCCCCTGTCCCAGACTGACCCAGACCCCAATCACCTTCCCCTGTCCCAATATGAACCAGACCCCCCTCACCCGCCACTGTCCCAAACTGACCCAGAACACCCTCACCCTTCCCTGCCCCATACTGACCCATACCCCCTCACCCTCCCCTGTCCCAGACCCACCCAGTCCCCCCCTCACACTACCCTGTCCCAGACTGACCCAGACCGCCCTCAAACTCCCCTGTCCCAGACTGACTCAGACCACCCTCACCCTCCCCTGTCCCAGACTGACCAAGACCCTCTCACCTTCCACTGTCCCAGACTGACCCAGAGCCCCACTCACCCTCCCCTGTCCCAAATTGACCCAGACCCCCCTCACCCTCCCCTGTCCCAGACTGACCCAGACCACCCTCACCCTCCCCTGTCCCAGACTGACGCAGACTCCCCTCACCCTCCCCTGTCCCAGACAAATGCATACCTCCCTTACCCTCCCCTGTACCAGAGCCCCCCTCACATTCCCCTATCCCAGACTCACCCAGACCCTCCTCACCCTCCCCTGTCCCAGACTGACCCAGACCTCCCTCACCCTCCCCTGTCCCAGACTGACCCAGACCCCCATCACCGTCCCTTGTCCCAGACTGACCCAGACCACCCTCACCCTCTCCTGTCCCAGACTTACCCAGGCACCCCTCACCCTCCCCTGTCCCAGACTGACCCAGAACCCCCCTCACCCTCCTCTGTCCCAGAATGAACCAGACACCCTTCACCCATCCCTGTCCCAGATTGACCCAGACACTCCTCACGCTCCCCTGTCCCAGACTGTGCAGGGCTATTGGGCAGAGCAGAGAAGAGTTGCTAATTGGATAGCTCTTCATTGGCATGATGTGCCGAATGGCCTAATTCTGTGCTGTCTGATTTTATGATTCACGAGGTAAATTCTTCATTCTTGGGTATGCCTTGTGCTGGACACCCTTCCACACTCCACAATGAACCAGGGTTTGGTCTCCTGGCTTGACAGTGATCAAGGAGTGAAAGATGTGATTAGATTGTAGTTGTATACAATTCAGCTGCTGCTGATGGCTCCACAACGTATCACGGATTCACATTTTTGGACTTCCATATCTATGCTTAGTATGTTTCACTTATTATGGTGGTATTGCCACTCTACACACTGGAAGATGTCCTCATGAGACAAGGTTTCCCTTTCATAAGGATCATTTGTTGATCTAAGTTGTCATGGGGAGTTGATTCTGCAACAGGTTGATGAGGATGAAGTGAAGTAGGTTACTTTGATGTGTTCTCTCCCACTCTGGCAGCTATATTCTTCAGGACTCCACCAGCTTAGTTGGTACAACTGAGCTAGTTTTGATGAAAAAAAACCACTCGAGTACGTTCAGGGAATTATAGACCGGTCAGCCTGACCTCAGTAGTGGGTAAAATGATGGAATCAATTATTAAGGATGTCATAGCAGTGCATTTGGAAAGAGGTGACATGATAGGTCCAAGTCAGCATGGATTTGTGAAAGGGAAATCATGCTTGACAAATCTTCTGGAATTTTTTGAGGATGTTTCCAGTAAAGTGGACAAGGGAGAACCAGTTGATGTGGTATATTTGGACTTTCAGAAGGCTTTCGACAAGGTCCCACGCAAGAGATTAATGTGCAAAGTTAAAGCACATGGGATTGGGGGTAGTGTGCTGACGTGGATTGAGAACTGGTTGTCAGACAAGAAGCAAAGAGTAGGAGTAAATGGGTACTTTTCAGAATGGCAGGCAGTGACTAGTGGGGTACCGCAAGGTTCTGTGCTGGGGCCCCAGCTGTTTACATTGTACATCAATGATTTAGACGAGGGGATTAAATGTAGTATCTCCAAATTTGCGGATGACACTAAGTTGGGTGGCAGTGTGAGCTGCGAGGAGGATGCTATGAGGCTGCAGAGTGACTTGGATAGGTTAGGTGAGTGGGCAAATGCATGGCAGATGAAGTATAATGTGGATAAATGTGAGGTTATCCACTTTGGTGGTAAAAACAGAGAGACAGACTATAATCTGAATGGTGACAGATTAGGAAAAGGGGAGGTGCAACGAGACCTGGGTGTCATGTTACATCAGTCATTGAAGGTTGGCATGCAGGTACAGCAGGCGGTTAAGAAAGCAAATGTCATGTTGGCCTTCATAGCGAGGGGATTTGAGTACAGGGGCAGGGAGATGTTACTACAGTTGTACAGGGCCTTGGTGAGGCCACACCTGGAGTATTGTGTACAGTTTTGGTCTCCTAACCTGAGGAAGGACATTCTTGCTATTGAGGGAGTGCAGCGAAGATTCACCAGACTGATTTCCGGGATGGTGGGACTGACCTATCAAGAAAGGATCAACTGGGCTTGTATTCACTTGAGTTCAGAAGAATGAGAGGGGACCTCATAGAAACGTTTAAAATTCTGACGGGTTTAGACAGGTTAGATGCAGGAAGAATGTTCCCAATGTTGGGGAAGTCCAGAACTAGGGGTCACAGTCTAAGGATAAGGGGTAAGCCATTTAGGACCGAGATGAGGAGAAACTTCTTCACCCAGAGAGTGGTGAACCTGTGGAATTCTCTACCACAGAAAGTAGTTGAGGCCAATTCACTAAATATATTCAAAAGGGAGTTAGATGAAGTCCTAACGACTAGGGGGATCAAGGGGTATGGCGAGAAAGCAGGAAGGGGGTACTGAAGTTTCATGTTCAGCCATGAACTCATTGAATGGCGGTGCAGGCTAGAAGGGCTGAATGGCCTCCTCCTGCACCTATTTTCTATGTTTCTATGTTTCTATGTTTACCCTGCCCAAGACTGACCCAGACCCGCTCACCCTCCCCTGTTCCAGACTGACCCAGACCCCTCTCACCCTCCCCTGTCCCAAACTCACCCAGACCCCCCCTCATCCTCCCATGTCCCAGAATGACCCAGATCGCCCTCCAACTCCGCTGTTCCAGACACCCCTTACCCTCCCCTGTCCCGGACTGACCCAGACCCCCCCTCACCCTCCCCTGTCCCAGACTGACCCAGACCCCCCTCACACTCCCCTGACGCAGACTGACTAAGACCCCCCTCACCCTCCCCTGTCCCAGACTGACCCAGACCCCCCTCACCCTCCCCTGTCCCAGACTGACCCAGACACCCCTCACCCTCCCCTGTTCCTGACTGACCCAGACCCCCTCACCCTCCCCTGTCGCAGACTGACCCAGACCCCACCTCACCCTCCCCTGTCCCAGACTGACCCAGACCACCCTCACCCTCCCCTGTCCCAGACTGACCCAGACCCCCCTCACCCTCCCCTGTCCCAGACCCCCCTCACCCTTTCCTTTCCCGGATTGACCCAGACACCCTCACCCTCCCCTGTTCCAGACTGACCCAGACCCCTCTCACCCTCCCCTGTCCCAAACTCACCCAGACCCCCCCTCATCCTCCCATGTCCCAGAATGACCCAGATCGCCCTCCAACTCCCCTGTCCCAGACACCCCTTACGCTCCCCTGTCCCAGACTGACCCAGACCACCCCTCACCCTCCCCTATCCCAGACTGACCCAGACCCCCCTCACACTCCCCTGACGCAGACTGACTAAGACCCCCCTCACCCTCCCCTGTCCCAGACTGACCCAGACCCCCCTCACCCTCCCCTGTCCCAGACTGACCCAGACACCCCTCACCCTCCCCTGTTCCTGACTGACCCAGACCCCCTCACCCTCCCCTGTCGCAGACTGACCCAGACCCCACCTCACCCTCACCTGTCCCAGTCTGACCCAGACCCCACTCACCCTCCCCTGTCCCAGACTGACCCAGACCCCCCTCACCCTCCCCTGTCCCAGACTGACACAGACCTCCCTCTCCCTTGCCCTGTCCCAGACTGACCACGTCCCCTCATCCTCCCCTGTCCCAGACTGACCCAGAACCTATCACCGTCCCCTGTCCCAGATTGACCCAGACCCCACCCCTCACCCTCCCCTGTCCCAGACTGACACAGATTCCCCTCACCCTCCCCTGTCCCAGACTGACACAGACTCCCCTCACCCTCCCCTGTCCCAGACTGACCGAGACCCCCCTCACCCTGCCCTGTCTGTCGAAATCTCGACCTCAGAAAAGAATGACTCCGACACTTACAGCTCCGATGGAAGTTTCCCTTTTAATTTACTTGCTCGCAAGGGGTAAGTTTCACTCAGTCAAGGGCCAAATGAAACCTCCGCAATGGTACAGCTTCACAAGATATTTATACAGTAAAACCCAAGTTCTGGCCTCTCCCTGTGTATTGCTCTGTCTCACAGTCAGTGAATACAGATAAAGAGTTAATTACTATATCCTGGTACTGAAATGGTGTCAAGATATTCCCTTTTGTCAGGGTTATCAGAAAGCCAAACGGCCATTACTCCATGAGTCATAGGTAATGGGCTATCACCTGTCTTGTATTGTATCAGGATTATCCAATTTCCTGGTCAGTTTACCTGTTTGCTTCAAATGGATGAGGTAAAGGAAAGAGATAATGGCTAGAAGATAAGGGTGGGGTGACATGGAACTCCTGTAGTGTAGACAATAGGAGAGCACCATGGGGGGTTACTTGTCTCAGCATGACTTGTCTCCTAGCTGTCTGATAACCATCAGCCATCTAACAGCAGGTTTAGCTGTTCATAATAAGCTGGCTGCTAAAATGCAGAAAGTTCTGGAAGGGCCAGGACTCCATTTTAATCAAAAGGCACACAAATACCGTTTGGTATCAGCTTAGATAAAAATACATTTCCACATTCCCCCATTTTGTCCTTCACAAGGACAACTCAATCCATTCTGATCTTGTACAGTCTCTCCATTTCCATTTCTATTAGTTTCATTACTCACTAGGCATATTATACCCTCAGGATTCTGGGAGTAATGCTTAGGAAGGGAGGCTGATGGTTATTATCATAATTGGGCTGGTACCATCCCTGGAAGGCTGTAAGTTTATACCCTGCCGACCTCCATTCTGTTTGCTCCTTTGTTTCTGGCCCCTTAGTTAGTTTTGTCCTGTTTTGCACTGTCAACCATTCTACCATTTCTGATTCGTTAAAGGGGACAGATCTCAGGGGAATACCCCCCCTGGAGTGGACAGGTACATGGGAACATATCCAGCAACTCGACAAGTTTCTTTCTTGAGCATACCTATGACTCAGTGCCATAAATACGTTTACGTGCAATTCCCTTCGGTGGTGGGTCTGTACCCCTGGTGTAATCAATAATGCGAAGTAAAACCCTGTCAAGCCCAGCACCATCAGTCCCCATAGTCCATACAGTTCCTTATTCAGTCTTCCTTTTTCTGTTCCTCTGATTCCTTCGTCCCTTCCTCCTGGTCGGGTGCCCGTTTGCAATGGGATGCGTGGATCCATGTTGGTCTTTCCTTTACCTTGATTGCAGTATTGGTCACCAGCAAGACCTGGTATGGTCCTTCGAATCTTGGCTGTAGATTGCTTTTCCTTTTAAAAATCTTGATGTAAACGAATTCCCCTGGCTCCAGGTTATGACACATCCCTTCCGCTGGCTTGACTTGGGCTTCCTTTACCTGTGAATGAAAGCTGGAAATACATTTGGTTAGTGCAATACAATAATTCAACATATTTTCCTCCATTTTGTGGATGTCCATCTGTTTTGCAGTAAATGGTGCTGTAAAAGGTAGTCGTTGGGGACGTCCCATAACTATCTCATGTGGTGACAAGCCTGTTGTTCTGTTGGTTGCAGATCGCATTACCATCAAAGCTAAGGGCAGCAGTTCTGTCCATTTCAGTCATTGCATAGTTTTGCCAGCTTATTTTTAAGCATTCCATTATATCTTTCAACAAGTCCAGCTGATTGTGGATGATAACTGCAATGAAAACGTTGATTAATCTGTAAAGCTTTACACATTTCTCTTATGACAGTTCCCGTGAAATGTGACCCGTTATCACTGGAAAGCTTAGCAGGGATTCCGAAGCGCGGTACAATTTCTTTTAACAAACATTTAGCAACAGTAGTGGCATCGGCCTTTTTACATGGAAAGGCTTCAATCCATCTAGAGAACACATCTACAATAACTAATACATACTTGAATCCCATACACATAGGTAATTCAATAAAATCCATTTGTAAATGTACAAAAGGCCCGACTGGATTTGGGTGGGAGGCAGATTCTACTTTTTCCGTCTTACCCGGATTCATTGTCTGACAGGTAACACAATTTTCACAGATTTGTTTTGCAATTGCCGAAATACCTGGTGCATACCAAGTTGCCAAAATATAATCTGCCAATCCCCCTTTGCCTGCATGTGTGAATGTATGAACACATCGGGCAATCCATGGAAGTAAGGATCTAGGGGCCACCACGCGGCCGTCATGGTGAACCCATATTCCTTCTGGATTTTTATAACATTGATCCTTCGTCCAGGTCACCACCTCCTCCGTACTGGCCTGTGTCTGAAAGGCCAGCACGTCATTAATAGTGGGTGGCGGGTCTGAGCAATTATTTTTCCTCAGTGGGAACAATGACACCTGCATCCCCCCTTTCGACAGAGCTGCTGACTTAGCTGCATTATCAGCTCTGGCATTCCCAAGTGCCACCTCATTCGACTGGCCTGTATGTGCTTGGCATTTGATAATGGCAAGTTTTAAGGGGCATTGAATGGCTCGCAGGAGATTTTCCACTTGCTCTGCATTTTTGATAGGGGTTCCTGAAGAAGTCAGGTACCCGTGAATCTTCCAAATTTGTCCATAGTCATGTGATACCCCAAAAGCATACCTGGAGTCAGTGTAGATATTAACTGTGTGTCCTTCAGCCAGACTACAGGCTCGAGTTAACGCAAACAATTCGGCTTGTTGGGCTGAAAAGGAGTCTGGAAGAGAGGCTGTTTCGACAACATTAAACTGAGTTACAATTGCATAAGCCGCTCTAGGTTGGCCCCTATCATTTCGTAAGGCTGATCCGTCAACATAGTACACTAGATCAGGGTTACACATTGGTACATCTGTTAGATTGATACGTGGTTTAGTCACTAATTCGGTTACCATTTCACATGAATGGGGTTCGCCGTCGTCTTCCGTGGGGAGTAGAGTGGCTGGATTTAAGGTAGTACATCTTTTGATGACAAGGTTCGGATTTGATAACAGTTCGACCTCGTATTTGGTGGTTCTTGCGGAGGTTAGGTGTTGGGTGGCACATTTAGTAAGTAAAATCTCGACAGAGTGTGGGATATATAAAATGGTCTGATGATTTAGAGTTATTGGCTGAGCCTGTTGCATAGCATAATAAGCTGCTGCCAATGAAGGAAGACATCCTGGTAGTCCGCGTGCCACTGGGTCTAGTTGGGTACTGAAATATGCTACCGGTCGCTGCCTGTCCCCATGTAACTGAGTCAAAACAGATTGTGCAAAACCCGACTTGTGATGCACAAATAAGTTGAATAGCTTAGTGTAATCTGATAATCCCAAGGCTGGTGCTGAAGTGAGGGACTGCTTAAGGTTCTGGAAAGCATTCCGGGATACTTCATTCCACATCCTTTAAGCATTGTGAGAATATAGTAGATTCATTCACAGCTCGTAGGTCATGGACAAACCTCCATTTGTGTGGGCTTCTGAACTGGACAAATCTGTGTGTTACACGGACTTCTCATTTATGCTTATAGTGATTCACAGATCACAGAATGTAAAGTACTTGTTTTCTAATCTTATTAAAAGGCCTCCAAACCCAAGATTTTTCCAATACACTCAAAATGTTGATCAAGGAGATCACCTGAAATATCTCAAAATCCCAATTCAATTATTGTACTGCCACTCTTTATCCAAAAAATTTCCCCCTACTGAGTTAGAAGCTTTTGTACCAAGATTTTACACCAAGGACAATGAGAGTGTACTCCCCCAGCCTGCACCTCGAGAGACCCACAAAGGCTTTTTAAAAAAAAAGCATTACAACTTTTAACCACCGGGACCATGTCTCAACAAACCTATCCTTTGTGCATTTCCTAGCTCCGTAACCTCTCATCCGAATAAATCCACACCTGCGCTTCTAACTTAAAATGTCTTAAACTTCCCACATACAGGACAACACTATGAAGGGTTAAAAAACTTCACTTTGTTTGAAAAAGTGGGTGGAGCTAAAACAAACAGGCAGCTCCACAACTTTTCCAAACAGGTTTCCAGACACAAGGAAAAAAGACAGAAGCACTCTCATTCAAAGACAAGACATTCACGCACTCTCATTCAAAGACAAGACATTCACAAGTCTCTCTCCATTCAATAAAGCTTTTTCTTTTACTAGCTTCATTTTTTTTTCATAAGTCACTATCAGGTTCTCTTTTTTTTTTACATTTGATTTACTTCCTCTGTTAATTTTACATGGGCTTGAAGAATCGGAACCCAGGCCTTTTCTATTACTTTCCTTTTTTTTTTTTACCTGGATCTCTGTTTATAAGACACTCCTGGAGACACGTTGTTCTCTCTAAATTAAATGAACCATCGGGTGGAAATGGCCTGTTTTCACCCTTAGTCCACTTTACTGGTTTTTTTGTTTCTTTGGTCAATTGAAGACTGACCACAATTCTGGAGCAAGACATAGGCTGGTGTGCCTTTTGTGGTGTTTTAACTTGCTCCGGCACCTATTCTGGATGATTTAAGATTTTCCACAGTTTCTGATCTCACAATCCTTTCGGCCAACCGAGTTCTCTACGCCCACTTCTCCTGGCCGTTACGTGGCCTGAAAAGGCTCTTAATTCGGGCTCAGTCTGGGTGTGTGAGATATGTTGGCACGAACCAACCGTAGTTGATCAATCAGTTACTGTTTCTTTTCTTAATCAATCCTTGTGGTTTTTTTTTTTTTTCGAATCACAATTTTCCCTAGTGACTCTTCCCGTTTCTCTAATGGCAATGACTCACAAAGGTATTGCAACCAACAGTAATACAAGGACAACAAACAATATTCCCGTGAGTACACAAATCATAACCTCTAAACAAATTCTCAGTCTGCGTTGTACGCCACTACAGACCGAGTCCTTAACTTATCCTAATAACAGCTGATAAAACTTAAGGTTCCGTACCCAAACTCTTTGATCGATTGCGCTCTTTTTTTTTTTAATAGTCTTGTCACATAAGAACCCCTTCCGAATTAAAAACAATAAAAATCTTATCACATAAGAACCTTCGATCGATTATTAGCGCTTTCTTTTTTTCTTTTCTTTTAATAGTCTTATCACATAAGAACCCCTTCCGAATTAAAAACAATAAAAATCTTATCATATAAGAACCTGGAACCTTTTTCGATCGACTAGCGCTTTCTTTTACCTACTGAAACCTTCCCCGGGCTGTCTCGAGATTTTTTCCAGAACCTGTTCTCTTCTGCTGGCGAGCTGAGAAAGAAATGGTTATAAAAAAAATACCTTTAACTTTTAAATGCCGAGTCTTGTAGATGCAGTACCTCAGCTGTGGACAACAGATTACATCTGCGATTCAACAGTGAAGAAACCTCTTGTGAGCAAAGGCTCACCTTGTTTGGCCACCGAAGCCTTTCACTGGAGAGGCACTATGCCTGTATCCGTTTTACTCACAGAACAGAGAGTATGCATCTCGGTGGAACCTCCAATAACTGTCGAAATCTCGACCTCAGAAAAGAATGACTCCGACACTTACAGCTCCGATGGAAGTTTCCCTTTTAATTTACTTGCTCGCAAGGGGTAAGTTTCACTCAGTCAAGGGCCAAATGAAACCTCCGCAATGGTACAGCTTCACAAGATATTTATACAGTAAAACCCAAGTTCTGGCCTCTCCCTGTGTATTGCTCTGTCTCACAGTCAGTGAATACAGATAAAGAGTTAATTACTATATCCTGGTACTGAAATGGTGTCAAGATATTCCCTTTTGTCAGGGTTATCAGAAAGCCAAACGGCCATTACTCCATGAGTCATAGGTAATGGGCTATCACCTGTCTTGTATTGTATCAGGATTATCCAATTTCCTGGTCAGTTTACCTGTTTGCTTCAAATGGATGAGGTAAAGGAAAGAGATAATGGCTAGAAGATAAGGGTGGGGTGACATGGAACTCCTGTAGTGTAGACAATAGGAGAGCACCATGGGGGGTTACTTGTCTCAGCATGACTTGTCTCCTAGCTGTCTGATAACCATCAGCCATCTAACAGCAGGTTTAGCTGTTCATAATAAGCTGGCTGCTAAAATGCAGAAAGTTCTGGAAGGGCCAGGACTCCATTTTAATCAAAAGGCACACAAATACCGTTTGGTATCAGCTTAGATAAAAATACATTTCCACATGTCCCAGACTGACCCAGAGCCCCCTCACCCTTCCCGTGTCCCAGACTGACCCAGACCCCCCTCACCCTCCCCTGTCCCAGACTGACCCAGACCCCCCTCACCCTCCCTTTTCCCAGATTGACCCAGACCCCCCTCACCCTCCCATGTACCGACAGATCCAGACCCCCCTCACCCTCCCCTGTCCCAGACTGAACCAGACCCCCCTCACCCTCCCCTGTCCCATACTGACCCAGACCACCCTCACCCTCCCCTGTCCCAGACTGACCCAGACCACCCTCTCCCTTCCCCTGTCCCAGACTGACCACGCCCACTCACCCTCCCCTGTCCCAGACTGACCCAGACCCACTAACCGTTCCCTGTCTTAGACTGACCCAGACCACCCCTCCTCACCCTCCCCTGTCCCAGACTGACACAGAACCCCCTCACCCTCCCCTATCCCAGACTGGCCCAGACCCGACCTCACCCTCCCCTGTCGCAGACTGACCCAGACCCCCTCACCGTCCCCTGTCCTAGACTGACCCAAACGCCCCCCCTCACCCTCCCCAGTCCCAGACTGAACAAGATCCCCCCTCACTCCCTGTCCCAGACTGACCCAGACCCCCTCACCCTCACCTGTTCCAGACTGACGCAGACCACTCCCACCCTCACCCTCCCCTGCCCCAATCTGACCCAGACCCCACTCACCCTCCCCTGTCCCAGACTGACCCAAACCCCCTCACCCTCCCCTGTTCCAGAATGACCCAGACCCCGCTCTCCCTTCGCCTGTCCCAGACTGACCACGTCCCCTCACCCTCCCCTGTCCCAGATTGACCCAGACCTCACCCCTCACTCTCCCCTGTCCCAGACTGACACAGATTCTCCTCACCCTCCCCTGTCCCAGACTGACACAGACTCCCCTCACCCTCCCCTGTCCCAGACTGACCCAGACCCCCCCTCACCCTGCACTGTCACAGACTGACCCAGAGCCCCCTCACCCTCCCCTGTCCCAGACTGACCCAGACCCCCCTCACCCTCCCCTGTCCCAGACTGACCCAGACCCCCCTCACCCTCCCTTTTCCCAGATTGACCCAGACCCCCCTCACCCTCCCATGTACCGACTGACCCAGACCCCCCCTCACCCTCCCCTATCCCAGACTGACCCAGACCCCCCTCACCCTCCACTGTCCCATACTGACGCAGACTGCCCCCTCACACTCCGCTGCCCCAGACTGACCCAGGCCCCCCTTCAACCTGTCCTGTCCCAGTCTGACTCAGACCCCCCTCACCCTCCCCGTCACAGACTGACCCAGATCCCCCTCACCCTCCCCTGTCCCAGACTGAACCAGACCCCCCTCACCCTCCCCTGTCCCATACTGACCCAGACCACCCTCTCCCTTCCCCTGTCCCAGACTGACCCAGACCCCCCTCACCCTCCCGTGTCCCAGACTGACCCAGACACCCCTCACCCTCCCCTGTCCCAGACTGACACAGACCCCCCTCACCCTCCCCTGTCCCAGACTGACACAGAACTCCCTCACCCTTCCCTGTCCCAGAGTGGCCCAGACACTCTCCCTCACCCTCCCCTGTCCCAGACTGACCCAGACCCCCGTCACCCTCCCCTGTCCCAGACTGACCCAGACCCCCCTCACCCTCCCTTTTCCCAGATTGACCCAGACCCCCCTCACCCTCCCATGTACCGACTGACCCAGACCCCCCTCACCCTCCCCTGTCCCAGACTGACCCAGACCCCCCTCATCCTCCCCTGTCCCACACTGACCCACAACCCCCCTCACGCTCCCCTGTCCCAGACTGTGCAGGGCTATTGGGCAGAGCAGAGAAGAGGTGCTAATTGAATAGCTCTTCATTGGCATGATGTGCCGAATGGCCTAATTCTGTGCTGTCTAGTTTTATGATTCACGAGGTAAATTCTTCATTCTTGGGTATGCCTTGTGCTGGACACCCTTCCACACTCCACAATGAACCAGGGTTTGGTCTCCTGGCTCGACAGTGATCAAGGAGTGAAAGATGTGATTAGATTGTGGTTGTATACAATTCAGCTGCTGCTGATGGCTCCACAACGTATCACGGATTCACATTTTTGGACTTCCATATCTATGCTTAGTATGTTTCACTTATTATGGTGGTATTGCCACTCTACACACTGGAAGATGTCCTCATGAGACAAGGTTTCCCTTTCATAAGGGTCATTTGTTGATCTAAGTTGTCATGGGGAGTTGATTCTGCAACAGGTTGATGAGGATGAAGCGAAGTAGGTTACTTTGATGTGTTCTCTCCCACTCTGGCAGCTATATTCTTCAGGACTCCACCAGCTTAGTTGGTACAACTGAGCTAGTTTTGATGAAAAAAAACCACTCGAGTACGTTCAGGGAATTATAGACCGGTCAGCCTGACCTCAGTAGTGGGTAAAATGATGGAATCAATTATTAAGGATGTCATAGCAGTGCATTTGGAAAGAGGTGACATGATGGGTCCAAGTCAGCATGGATTTGTGAAAGGGATATCATGCTTGACAAATCTTCTGGAATTTTTTGAGGATGTTTCCAGTAAAGTGGACAAGGGAAAACCAGTTGATGTGGTATATTTGGACTTTCAGAAGGCTTTCGACAAGGTCCCACACAAGAGATTAATGTGCAAAGTTAAAGCACATGGGATTGGGGGTAGTGTGCTGACGTGGATTGAGAACTGGTTGTCAGACAAGAAGCAAAGAGTAGGAGTAAATGGGTACTTTTCAGAATGGCAGGCAGTGACTAGTGGGGTACCGCAAGGTTCTGTGCTGGGGCCCCAGCTGTTTACATTGTACATCAATGATTTAGACGAGGGGATTAAATGTAGTATCTCCAAATTTGCGGATGACACTAAGTTGGGTGGCAGTGTGAGCTGCGAGGAGGATGCTATGAGGCTGCAGAGTGACTTGGATAGGTTAGGTGAGTGGGCAAATGCATGGCAGATGAAGTATAATGTGGATAAATGTGAGGTTATCCACTTTGGTGGTAAAAACAGAGAGACAGACTGTAATCTGAATGGTGACAGATTAGGAAAAGGGGAGGTGCAACGAGACCTGGGTGTCATGTTACATCAGTCATTGAAGGTTGGCATGCAGGTACAGCAGGTGGTTAAGAAAGCAAATGTCATGTTGGCCTTCATAGCGAGGGGATTTGAGTACAGGGGCAGGGAGATGTTACTACAGTTGTACAGGGCCTTGGTGAGGCCACACCTGGAGTATTGTGTACAGTTTTGGTCTCCTAACTTGAGGAAGGACATTCTTGCTATTGAGGGAGTGCAGCGAAGATTCACCAGACTGATTTCCGGGATGGTGGGACTGACCTATCAAGAAAGGATCAACTGGGCTTGTATTCACTTGAGTTCAGAAGAATGAGAGGGGACCTCATAGAAACGTTTAAAATTCTGACGGGTTTAGACAGGTTAGATGCAGGAAGAATGTTCCCAATGTTGGGGAAGTCCAGAACTAGGGGTCACAGTCTAAGGATAAGGGGTAAGCCATTTAGGACCGAGATGAGGAGAAACTTCTTCACCCAGAGAGTGGTGAACCTGTGGAATTCTCTACCACAGAAAGTAGTTGAGGCCAATTCACTAAATATATTCAAAAGGGAGTTAGATGAAGTCCTAACGACTAGGGGGATCAAGGGGTATGGCGAGAAAGCAGGAAGTGGGTACTGAAGTTTCATGTTCAGCCATGAACTCATTGAATGGCGGTGCAGGCTAGAAGGGCTGAATGGCCTCCTCCTGCACCTATTTTCTATGTTTCTATGTTTCTATGTTTACCCTGCCCAAGACTGACCCAGACCCGCTCACCCTCCCCTGTTCCAGACTGACCCAGACCCCTCTCACCCTCCCCTGTCCCAAACTCACCCAGACCCCCCCTCATCCTCCCATGTCCCAGAATGACCCAGATCGCCCTCCAACTCCGCTGTCCCAGACACCCCTTACCCTCCCCTGTCCCTGACTGACCCAGACCCCCCCTCACCCTCCCCTGTCCCAGACTGACCCAGACCCCCCTCACACTCCCCTGACGCAGACTGACTAAGACCCTCTCACCCTCCCCTGTCCCAGACTGACCCAGACCCCCCTCACCCTCCCCTGTCCCAGACTGACCCAGACACCCCTCACCCTCCCCTGTTCCTGACTGACCCAGACCCCCTCACCCTCCCCTGTCGCAGACTGACCCAGACCCCACCTCACCCTCCCCTGTCCCAGACTGACCCAGACCACCCTCACCCTCCCCTGTCCCAGACTGACCCAGACCCTCCTCACCCTCCCCTGTCCCA
This sequence comes from Pristiophorus japonicus, assembly GCF_044704955.1. Classification (NCBI taxonomy): domain Eukaryota; kingdom Metazoa; phylum Chordata; class Chondrichthyes; family Pristiophoridae; genus Pristiophorus; species Pristiophorus japonicus. Next base: position 25,892 of record NW_027251363.1, on the reverse strand, counting down.
GACTGACCCAGACCACCCTCACCCTCCCCTGTCCCAGACTGACCCAGACCCCCCTCACCCTCCCCTGTCCCAGACAGACCCAGACCCCCCTCAGCCTCGTCTGTCCCAGACTGAGCCAGACCTCCCTCAGCCTCCCTTGTCCCAGACTGACCCAGACCCACACTCACCCTCCCGTGTCCCAGACTTACCCAGACACCCCTCACCCTCCCCTGTCCCAGACTGACCCAGACCCCCCTCACACTCCCCTGTCCCAGACTGACACAGAACTCCCTCACCCTCCCCTGTCCCAGAGTGGCCCAGACACTCTCCCTCACCCTCCCCTGTCCCAGACTGACCCAGACCACCGTCACCCTCCCCTGTCCCAGACTGACCCAGACCCCCCTCATCCTCCACTGTCCCAGACTGACGCAGACTGCCCCCTCACATTCCCTGCCCCAGACTGACCCAGACACCCCTCACCCTCTCCTGTCCCAGTCTGACTCAGACATCCCTCACCCTCCCCATCACAGACTGATCCAGATCCCCCTCACCCTCCCCTGTCCCAGATTGACCCAGACGCCCCTCACCCTCCCCTGTCCCAGACTGACCCAGACCACCCTCTCCCTTCCCCTGTCCCAGACTGACCACGCCCACTCACCCTCCCCTGTCCCAGACTGACCAGACCCACTCACCGTTCCCTGTCCCAGACTGACCCAGAGCCCCCTCACCCTCCCCTGTCCCAGACTGACACAGAACCCCCTCACCCTCCCCTATCCCAGACTGGCCCAGACCCGACCTCACCCTCCCCTGTCGCAGACTGACCCAGACCCCCTCACCGTCCCCTGTCCTAGACTGACCCAAACGCCCCCCCTCACCCTCCCCAGTCCCAGACTGAACAAGATCCCCCCTCACTCCCTGTCCCAGACTGACCCAGACCCCCTCACCCTCACCTGTTCCAGACTTACCCAGACCACCCCTCACTCCCTTGTCCCAGACTGACCCAGACCCCCACTCACACTCCGGTGTCCCAGACTGACGCAGACCACACCCACCCTCACCCTCCCCTGCCCCAGTCTAACCCAGACCCCACTCACCCTCCCCTGTCCCAGACTGACCCAGACCCCCCTCACCCTCCCCTGCCCCAGACTGACCCAGACCCCCCTCTTCCTTCCCCTGTCCCAGACTGACCACGTCCCCTCATCCTCCCCTGTCCCAGACTGACCCAGAACCTATCACCGTCCCCTGTCCCAGATTGACCCAGACCCCACCCCTCACCCTCCCCTGTCCCAGACTGACACAGATTCCCCTCACCCTCCCCTGTCCCAGACTGACACAGACTCCCCTCACCCTCCCCTGTCCCAGACTGACCCAGACCCCCCTCACCCTGCCCTGTCCCAGACTGACCCAGAGCCCCCTCACCCTCCCCTGTCCCAGACTGACCCAGACCCCCCTCACCCTCCCCTGTCCCAGACTGACCCAGACCCCCCTCACCCTCCCTTTTCCCAGATTGACCCAGACCCCCCTCACCCTCCCATGTACCGACTGATCCAGACCCCCATCACCCTCCCCTGTCCCAGACTGAACCAGACCCCCCTCACCCTCCCCTGTCCCATACTGACCCAGACCACCTTCACCCTCCCCTGTCCCAGACTGACCCAGACCACCCTCTCCCTTCCCCTGTCCCAGACTGACCACGCCCACTCACTCTCCCCTGTCCCAGACTGACCCAGACCCACTCACCGTTCCCTGTCCTAGACTGACCCAGACCACCCCTCCTCACCCTCCCCTGTTCCAGACTGACACAGAACCCCCTCACCCTCCCCTATCCCAGACTGGCCCAGACCCGACCTCACCCTCCCCTGTCGCAGACTGACCCAGACCCCCTCACCGTCCCCTGTCCTAGACTGACCCAAACGCCCCCCCTCACCCTCCCCAGTCCCAGACTGAACAAGATCCCCCCTCACTCCCTGTCCCAGACTGACCCAGACCCCCTCACCCTCACCTGTTCCAGACTGACGCAGACCACACCCACCCTCACCCTCCCCTGCCCCAGTCTGACCCAGACCCCACTCACCCTCCCCTGTCCCAGACTGACCCAAACCCCCTCACCCTCCCCTGTTTCAGAATGACCCAGACCCCGCTCTCCCTTCCCCTGTCCCAGACTGACCACGTCCCCTCACCCTCCCCTGTCCCAGACTGACACAGACTCCCCTCACCCTCCCCTGTCCCAGACTGACCCAGACCCCCCTCACCCTGCACTGTCCTAGACTGACCCAGACCCCCCTCATCCTCCCATTATCCAGATTGACCCAGACCCCCCTCACCCTCCCATGTACCGACTGACCCAGACCCCCCTCACCCTCCCCTGTCCCAGACTGACCCAGACCACCCTCACCCTCCCCTGTCCCAGACTGACCCAGACCCCCTCACCCTCCCCTGTCCCAGACTGACCCAGACCCCCCTCACCCTCCCCTGTCCCAGACTGACCCAGACCCCCTCACCCTCCCCTGTCGCAGACTGACCCAGACCCCACCTCACCCTCCCCTGTCCCAGACTGACCCAGACCACCCTCACCCTCCCCTGTCCCAGACTGACCCAGACCCCCCTCACCCTCCCCTGTCCCAGACTGACCCAGACCCCCCTCACCCTTTCCTTTCCCGGATTGACCCAGACACCCTCACCCTCCCCTGTTCCAGACTGACCCAGACCCCTCTCACCCTCCCCTGTCCCAAACTCACCCAAACCCCCCCTCATCCTCCCATGTCCCAGAATGACCCAGATCGCCCTCCAACTCCCCTGTCCCAGACACCCCTTACCCTCCCCTGTCCCAGACTGACCCAGACCCCACCTCACCCTCCCCTATCCCAGACTGACCCAGACCCCCCTCACACTCCCCTGATGCAGACTGACTAAGACCCCCCTCACCCTCCCCTGTCCCAGACTGACCCAGACCCCCGTCACCCTCCCCTGTCCCAGACTGACCCAGACACCCCTCACCCTCCCCTGTTCCTGACTGACCCAGACCCCCTCACCCTCCCCTGTCGCAGACTGACCCAGACACCCCTCACCCTCCCCTGTCCCAGACTGACCCAGACCCCCCTCACACTCTCCTGTCCCAGACTGACACAGAACTCCCTCACCCTTCCCTGTCCCAGAGTGGCCCAGACACTCTCCCTCACCCTCCCCTGTCCCAGACTGACCCAGACCCCCGTCACCCTCCCCTGTCCCAGACTGACCCAGACCCCCCTCATCCTCCACTGTCCCAGACTGACGCAGACTGCCCCCTCACACTCCCTGCCCCAGACTGACCCAGACACCCCTCACCCTCCCCTGTCCCAGACTGACACAGATTCCCCTCACCCTCCCCTGTCCCAGACTGACACAGACTCCCCTCACCCTCCCCTGTCCCAGACTGACCCAGACCCCCCTCACCCTGCCCTGTCCCAGTCTGACCCAGAGCCCCCTCACCCTCCCCTGTCCCAGACTGACCCAGACCCCCCTCACCCTCCCCTGTCCCAGACTGACCCAGACCCCCCTCACCCTCCCTTTTCCCAGATTGACCCAGACCCCCCTCACCCTCCCATGTACCGACTGATCCAGACCCCCCTCACCCTCCCCTGTCCCAGACAGACCCAGACCCCCCTCAGCCTCGTCTGTCCCAGACTGAGCCAGACCTCCCTCAGCCTCCCTTGTCCCAGACTGACCCAGACCCCCACTCACCCTCCCGTGTCCCAGACTGACCCAGACACCCCTCACCCTCCCCTGTCCCAGACTGACCCAGACCCCCCTCACACTCCCCTGTCCCAGACTGACCCAGACCCCCCTCACACTCCCCTGTCCCAGACTGACACAGAACTCCCTCACCCTCCCCTGTCCCAGAGTGGCCCAGACACTCTCCCTCACCCTCCCCTGTCCCAGACTGACCCAGACCCCCGTCACCCTCCCCTGTCCCAGACTGACCCAGACCCCCCTCATCCTCCACTGTCCCAGACTGACGCAGACTGCCCCCTCACACTCCCTGCCCCAGACTGACCCAGACACCCCTCACCCTCCCCTGTCCCAGACTGACACAGATTCCCCTCACCCTCCCCTGTCCCAGACTGACACAGACTCCCCTCAACCTCCCCTGTCCCAGACTGACCCAGACCCCCCTCACCCTGCCCTGTCCCAGACTGACCCAGAGCCCCCTCACCCTCCCCTGTCCCAGACTGACACAGATTCCCCTCACCCTCCCCTGTCCCAGACTGACCCAGACCCCCCTCACCCTCCCTTTTCCCAGATTGACCCAGACCCCCCTCACCCTCCCATGTACCGACTGATCCAGACCCCCCTCACCCTCCCCTGTCCCAGACTGAACCAGACCACCCTCACCCTCCCCTGTCCCATACTGACCCAGACCACCCTCACCCTCCCCTGTCCCAGACTGACCCAGACCACCCTCTCCCTTCCCCTGTCCCAGACTGACCACGCCCACTCACCCTCCCCTGTCCCAGACTGACCCAGACCCCCTCACCCTCACCTGTTCCAGACTGACGCAGACCACACCCACCCTCACCCTCCCCTGCCCCAGTCTGACCCAGACCCCACTCACCCTCCCCTGTCCCAGACTGACCCAAACCCCCTCACCCTCCCCTGTTCCAGAATGACCCAGACCCCGCTCTCCCTTCCCCTGTCCCAGACTGACCACGTCCCCTCACCCTCCCCTGTCCCAGTCTGACCCAGAACCTATCACCGTCCCCTGTCCCAGATTGACCCAGGCCCCACCCCTCACTCTCCCCTGTCCCAGACTGACACAGATTCCCCTCACCCTCCCCTGTCCGAGACTGACACAGACTCCCCTCACCCTCCCCTGTCCCAGACTGACCCAGACCCCCCTCACCCTGCACTGTCCCAGACTGACCCAGAGCCCCCTCACCCTCCCCTGTCCCAGACTGACCCAGACCCCCCTCACCCTCCCCTGTCCCAGACTGACCCAGACCCCCCTCACCCTCCCTTTTCCCAGATTGACCCAGACCCCCCTCACCCTCCCATGTACCGACGGACCCAGACCCCCCTCACCCTCCCCTGTCCCAGACTGACCCAGACCCCCCTCACCCTCCACTGTCCCATACTGACGCAGACTGCCCCCTCACACTCCGCTGCCCCAGACTGACCCAGGCCCCCCCTCACCCTGTCCTGTCCCAGTCTGACTCAGACCCCCCTCACCCTCCCCGTCACAGACTGACCCAGATCCCCCTCACCCTCCCCTGTCCCAGACTGAACCAGACCCCCCTCACCCTCCCCTGTCCCATACTGACCCAGACCACCCTCTCCCTTCCCCTGTCCCAGACTGACCCAGATCCCCCTCACCCTCCCCTGTCCCAGACTGAACCAGACCCCTCTCACCCTCCCCTGTCCCATACTGACCCAGACCACCCTCTCCCTTCCCCTGTCCCAGACTGACCCAGACCCCCCTCACCCTCCCGTGTCCCAGACTGACCCAGACACCCCTCACTCTCCCCTGTCCCAGACTGACACAGACCCCCCTCACCCTCCCCTGTCCCAGACTGACACAGAACTCCCTCACCCTCCCCTGTCCCAGAGTGGCCCAGACACTCTCCCTCAACCTCCCTTTTCCCAGATTGACCCAGACCCCCCTCACCCTCCCATGTACCGACTGACCCAGACCCCCCTCACCCTCCCCTGTCCCAGACTGACCCAGACCCCCGTCACCCTCCCCTGTCCCAGACTGACCCAGACCCCCCTCACCCTCCCTTTTCCCAGATTGACCCAGACCCCCCTCACCCTCCCATGTACCGACTGACCCAGACCCCCCTCACCCTCCCCTGTCCCAGACTGACCCAGACCCCCCTCATCCTCCCCTGTCCCACACTGACCCACAACCCCCCTCACGCTCCCCTGTCCCAGACTGTGCAGGGCTATTGGGCAGAGCAGAGAAGAGGTGCTAATTGAATAGCTCTTCATTGGCATGATGTGCCGAATGGCCTAATTCTGTGCTGTCTAGTTTTATGATTCACGAGGTAAATTCTTCATTCTTGGGTATGCCTTGTGCTGGACACCCTTCCACACTCCACAATGAACCAGGGTTTGGTCTCCTGGCTCGACAGTGATCAAGGAGTGAAAGATGTGATTAGATTGTGGTTGTATACAATTCAGCTGCTGCTGATGGCTCCACAACGTATCACGGATTCACATTTTTGGACTTCCATATCTATGCTTAGTATGTTTCACTTATTATGGTGGTATTGCCACTCTACACACTGGAAGATGTCCTCATGAGACAAGGTTTCCCTTTCATAAGGGTCATTTGTTGATCTAAGTTGTCATGGGGAGTTGATTCTGCAACAGGTTGATGAGGATGAAGCGAAGTAGGTTACTTTGATGTGTTCTCTCCCACTCTGGCAGCTATATTCTTCAGGACTCCACCAGCTTAGTTGGTACAACTGAGCTAGTTTTGATGAAAAAAAACCACTCGAGTACGTTCAGGGAATTATAGACCGGTCAGCCTGACCTCAGTAGTGGGTAAAATGATGGAATCAATTATTAAGGATGTCATAGCAGTGCATTTGGAAAGAGGTGACATGATGGGTCCAAGTCAGCATGGATTTGTGAAAGGGATATCATGCTTGACAAATCTTCTGGAATTTTTTGAGGATGTTTCCAGTAAAGTGGACAAGGGAGAACCAGTTGATGTGGTATATTTGGACTTTCAGAAGGCTTTCGACAAGGTCCCACACAAGAGATTAATGTGCAAAGTTAAAGCACATGGGATTGGGGGTAGTGTGCTGACGTGGATTGAGAACTGGTTGTCAGACAAGAAGCAAAGAGTAGGAGTAAATGGGTACTTTTCAGAATGGCAGGCAGTGACTAGTGGGGTACCGCAAGGTTCTGTGCTGGGGCCCCAGCTGTTTACATTGTACATCAATGATTTAGACGAGGGGATTAAATGTAGTATCTCCAAATTTGCGGATGACACTAAGTTGGGTGGCAGTGTGAGCTGCGAGGAGGATGCTATGAGGCTGCAGAGTGACTTGGATAGGTTAGGTGAGTGGGCAAATGCATGGCAGATGAAGTATAATGTGGATAAATGTGAGGTTATCCACTTTGGTGGTAAAAACAGAGAGACAGACTATAATCTGAATGGTGACAGATTAGGAAAAGGGGAGGTGCAACGAGACCTGGGTGTCATGTTACATCAGTCATTGAAGGTTGGCATGCAGGTACAGCAGGTGGTTAAGAAAGCAAATGTCATGTTGGCCTTCATAGCGAGGGGATTTGAGTACAGGGGCAGGGAGATGTTACTACAGTTGTACAGGGCCTTGGTGAGGCCACACCTGGAGTATTGTGTACAGTTTTGGTCTCCTAACTTGAGGAAGGACATTCTTGCTATTGAGGGAGTGCAGCGAAGATTCACCAGACTGATTTCCGGGATGGTGGGACTGACCTATCAAGAAAGGATCAACTGGGCTTGTATTCACTTGAGTTCAGAAGAATGAGAGGGGACCTCATAGAAACGTTTAAAATTCTGACGGGTTTAGACAGGTTAGATGCAGGAAGAATGTTCCCAATGTTGGGGAAGTCCAGAACTTAGGACCGAGATGAGGAGAAACTTCTTCACCCAGAGAGTGGTGAACCTGTGGAATTCTCTACCACAGAAAGTAGTTGAGGCCAATTCACTAAATATATTCAAAAGGGAGTTAGATGAAGTCCTAACGACTAGGGGGATCAAGGGGTATGGCGAGAAAGCAGGAAGGGGGTACTGAAGTTTCATGTTCAGCCATGAACTCATTGAATGGCGGTGCAGGCTAGAAGGGCTGAATGGCCTCCTCCTGCACCTATTTTCTATGTTTCTATGTTTCTATGTTTACCCTGCCCAAGACTGACCCAGACCCGCTCACCCTCCCCTGTTCCAGACTGACCCAGACCCCTCTCACCCTCCCCTGTCCCAAACTCACCCAGACCCCCCCTCATCCTCCCATGTCCCAGAATGACCCAGATCGCCCTCCAACTCCGCTGTCCCAGACACCCCTTACCCTCCCCTGTCCCGGACTGACCCAGACCCCCCCTCACCCTCCCCTGTCCCAGACTGACCCAGACCCCCCTCACACTCCCCTGACGCAGACTGACTAAGACCCCCCTCACACTCCCCTGTCCCAGACTGACCCAGACCCCCCTCACCCTCCCCTGTCCCAGACTGACCCAGACACCCCTCACCCTCCCCTGTTCCTGACTGACCCAGACCCCCTCACCCTCCCCTGTCGCAGACTGACCCAGACCCCACCTCACCCTCCCCTGTCCCAGACTGACCCAGACCACCCTCACCCTCCCCTGTCCCAGACTGACCCAGACCCCCCTCACCCTCCCCTGTCCCAGACTGACCCAGACCCCCCTCACCCTTTCCTTTCCCGGATTGACCCAGACATCCTCACTCTCCCCTGTTCCAGACTGACGCAGACCCCTCTCACCGTCCCCTGTCCCAAACTCACCCAGACCCCCCCTCATCCTCCCATGTCCCAGAATGACCCAGATCGCCCTCCAACTCCGCTGTCCCAGACACCCCTTACCCTCCCCTGTCCCGGACTGACCCAGACCCCCCCTCACCCTCCCCTGTCCCAGACTGACCCAGACCCCCCTCACATTCCCCTGACGCAGACTGACTAAGACCCCCCTCACCCTCCCCTGTCCCAGACTGACCCAGACCCCCCTCACCCTCCCCTGTCCCAGACTGACCCAGACACCCCTCACCCTCCCCTGTTCCTGACTGACCCAGACCCCCTCACCCTCCACTGTCGCAGACTGACCCAGACCCCACCTCACCCTCCCCTGTCCCAGACTGACCCAGACCACCCTCACCCTCCCCTGTCCCAGACTGACCCAGACCCCCCTCACCCTCCCCTGTCCCAGACTGACCCAGACCCCCCTCACCCTTTCCTTTCCCGGATTGACCCAGACACCCTCACCCTCCCCTGTCCCAGACTGACCCAGACCCCCCTTACCCTCCCCTGTCCCAGACTGACCCAGACCCCCCCTCACCCTCCCCTGTCCCAGACTGACCCAGACCCCCCTCACCCTCCCCTGTCCCAGACTGACCCAGATTCCTCTCACCCTCCCCTGTCCCAGACTGACCCAGACCCCCCTCACCCTCCCCTGTCCCAAACTCACCCAGACCCCCCCTCATCCTCCCATGTCCCAGAATGACCCAGATCGCCCTCCAACTCCGCTGTCCCAGACACCCCTTACCCTCCCCTGTCCCAGACTGACCCAGAACCCCCCTCACACTCCCCTGTCCCAGACTGACCCAGACCCCCCTCACACTCCTCTGTTCCAGACTGACGAAGACACCCCCTCACCCTCCCCTGTCCCAGACTGACCCAGACCCCCACTCACACTCCCCTGACCGAGACTGACGCAGACTCCCCCCTCACCCTCCCCTGTTCCAGGCTGACCGAAACCCCCTCACCCTCTCCTGTCTCAGACTAACACAGACTTCCCTCACCCTCCCCTGTCCCAGACAGACCCAGACCCCCCTCAGCCTCGTCTGTCCCAGACTGAGCCAGACCTCCCTCACCATCCCCTGTCCCAGACTGAGCCAGACCTCCCTCAGCCTTCCTTTTCCCAGACTGACCCAGACCCCCACTCACCATCCCCTGTCCCAGACTGACCCAGACCCCCCTCACCCTCCCCTGTCCCAGACTGACCCAGACCCCCCTCACACTCCCCTGTCCCAGACTGACCCAGACGCCCCTCACCATCACCTGTCCCAGACTGACCCAAACCCCTCTCAACCTCCCCTGTACCAGACTAACCCAGATCCCCCTCGCCCTCACCTGTCCCAGACTGACCCAGATCGCCCTCACCCTCCCCTGTCCCAGACTGACCCAAACAATCCTCACCCTCCCCTGTCCCAGACTGACCCAGACCGCACCCCCCCACCTCACCCTCCCCTGTCCCAGATTGACACAGACCCCCCCTCACCCTCCCCTGTCCCAGGCTGGCCCAGACCCCCCTTACCCTCCCCTGTCCCAGACTGGCCCAGACACTCCCTCACCCTCCCCTGTCCCAGAATGACCCAAACCCCCTCTCCCTCCCCTGTCCCAGACTGACACAGACTCCCCTCACCCTCCCCTGTCCCAGACTGACACAAACCCCCTCACTCACCTGTCCCAGACTGACGCAGACCCCCTCACCCTCCCCTGTTCCAGACTGACGAAGAACCCCCCTCACTCCCTTGTCCCAGACTGACCCAGACCCCCACTCACACTCCCCTTTCTGAGACTGACGCAGACACCCTCCTCACCCTCCCCTGTCCCAGACTGACACAGACCCCCTCACTCACCTGTCCCAGACTGACCCAGACCACCTCACCCTCCCCTGTTCCAGACTGACCCAGAACCCTCTCACTCACCTGTCCCAGACTGACCCTTACCCCCACCCCATCCTCACCTGTCCGAAAATCCCCCCCACACTCCCCTGTCCCAGACTGACCCATAAACCCTAACCCTCCCCTGACCGAGACTGACGCAGACCCCCACCTCACCCTCGCCTGCCCCAGACGTCCCTCACCCTCCCTGTCCCAGACAGACCCAGAACCCCCTCAGCCTCCTCTGTCCCAGACTGAGCCAGACCCACCTCAGCCTCCCTTGTCCCTGACTGACCCAGACCCCCACTCAGACCCCTGTCCAGACTGACCCAGACCCCCTCACCATCTCCTGTCCCAGACTCCCCCCCACCCACCCCTGTCCCAGACTGACCCAGACCCCCCTCACCCTCCCCTGTCCCAGACTGACCCAGACCCCCGTCACCCTCCCCTGTCCCAGACTGACCCAGACCCACCTCACCCTCCACTGTCCCAGACTGACGCAGACTGCCCCCTCACACTCCGCTGCCCCAGACTGACCCAGACCCCACTCACCCTGTCCTGTCCCAGTCTGACTCAGATCCCCCTCACCCTCCCCTGTCCCATACTGACCCAGACCACCCTCTCCCTTCCCCTGTCCCAGACTGACCCAGACCCCCCTCACCCTCCCGTGTCCCAGACTGACCCAGACACCCCTCACCCTCCCCTGTCCCAGACTGACCCAGACCCCCCTCACCCTCCCCTGTCCCAGAGTGGCCCAGACACTCTCCCTCACTCTCCCCTGTCCCAGACTGACCCAGACCCCCGTCACCCTCTCCTGTCCCAGACTGAACAGGCCCACTCACCCTCCCCTGTCCCAGACTGACCCAGACCCACTCACCGTTCCCTGTCCTAGACTGACCCAGACCACCCCTCCTCACCCTCCCCTGTCCCAGACTGACACAGAACCCCCTCACCCTCCCCTATCCCAGACTGGCCCAGACCCGACCTCACCCTCCCCTGTCGCAGACTGACCCAGACCCCCTCACCGTCCCCTGTCCTAGACTGACCCCAAACGCCCCCCCTCACCCTCCCCAGTCCCAGACTGAACAAGATCCCCCCTCACTCCCTGTCCCAGACTGACCCAGACCCCCTCACCCTCACCTGTCCCAGACTGACCCAGACCCCCACTCACACTCCGCTGTCCCAGACTGACGCAGAGCACACCCACACTCACCCTCCCCTGCCCCAGGCTGACCCAGACCCCACTCACCCTCCCCTGTCCCAGACTGACCCAGAACCCGTCACCGTCCCCTGTCCCAGACTGACCCAAACCTCCCTCACCCTCCCCTGTCCCAGACTGACACAGATTCCCCTCACCCTCCCCTGTCCCAGACTGACACAGACTCCCTTCACCCTCCCCTGTCCCAGACTGACCCAGACCCCCCTCACCCTCCCCTGTCCCAGACTGGCCCAGACCCCCCTCACACTCCCCTGTCCCAGACTGACACAGACTCCTCTCACCCTCCCCTGTCCCAGACTGACCCAGAACCCCCAAACCCTCCCCTGTCCCAGACTGGCCCAGACACCCCACCTCACCCTCCCCTGTCCCAGACTAACCAAAACCACCGTCACCCTCCCCTGTCCCAGACTGACCCAGACCCCCCGCACCATCCCCTGTCCCAGACTGCCGCAGACTGCCCCCTCATACTCCCCTGCCCCAGACTGACCCAAACCCCCCTCACCCTCTCCTGTCCCAGCCTGACTCAGACCCCCTCACCTTCCCCGTCACAGACTGACCCAGATCCCCCCCACCCTCCCCTGTCCCAGACTCCCACCCTCCCCTGTTACAGACTAACCCAGACCCCCCTCACCCTCCCCTGTCCCAGACTGATGCAGACCACCCCCACCCTCCCCTGTCCCAGACTCCCACTCTCCCCTGTCACAGACTTACCCAGACACCCCTCACACTACCCTGTCACAGACTGACCTAGACCCCCCTCATTCTCCCCTGTCCCAGACTGACCCAGAACCCCCTCGCACTCCCCTGTCCCAGACTGACCCAGACCTCCCTCACCCTCCCCTGTCCCAGACTGACCCAAACCCCCCTCTCCCTCTCCTGTCCAGACTGACCCAGACCCCACTCACCCTCCCCTGTCCCAAACTGACCCAGAACCCCTTCACCCTCCCCTGTCCCAGACTGACCCAGACCCGCCCTCACCCTCCCCTGTCCCAGACTGACCCAGACCCCTTCACCCTCCCCTGTCCCAAATTGACCCAGACCCCCCTCACCCTCCCCTGTCCCAGACTGACCCAGACCCCCCTCAACCTCCCCTGTCCCAGACTGACCCAGACCACCCTCACCCTCCCCTGTCCCAGACTGACGCAGACTCCCCTCACTCTCCCCTGTCCTAGACTGACCCAGCCCCCCTCCCCCTCCCCTGTCCCAGACTGACCCAGACCTCCCTCAGCCTCCCTTGTCCCAGACTGACACAGACCACCCTCACCCTCTCCTGTCCCAGAGTGACCCAGACCCCAATCACTCTTCCCTGTCCCAGTATGAACCAGAACCCCCCTCACCCTACCCTGCCCCAGACTGACCCAGACCCCCCTCACCCTCCCCTTTCCCAGACTGACCCAGAACCCCCTCACCCTCCCTTGTCCCAGACTGACCCAGACTCCCCTCACCCTTTCCTGTTCCGGACTGACACAGACACCCCTCACCCTCCCCTGTCCCAGAATAACCCAGACCCCCCTCACCCTCCACTGTCCCAGACTGACCCAGACCCCCCTCACCCTCCCCTGTCCCAGACTGACCCAGATCCTCCTCATCCTCCCCTGTCCCAGACTGACCCAGACCATCCCTCACGCTCCCCTGTCCCAGACTGACCCAGACCCCCCTGACCCTCCCGTGTCCCAGATTGACCCAGACCCGCCCTCACCCTCCCCTGTCCCAGACTGACCCAGACCCCCCCTCACCCTCCCCTGTCCTAGACTGACCCAAAACCCCCCTCACCCTCCCCTGTCCCAGACTGACACCCTCACCCTCTCCTGTCCCAGACTGACCCAGACCTCCCACACGCTCCCCTGTCCCAGACTAACCCAGACCCCCGTCACTCTCCCCTGTCCCAGACTGACCCAGACCCCCCTCACCCTCCCCTGTCCCAGACTGATTCAGACCCCCCTCATCCACCCCTGTCAAAGACTGACCCAGATCCCCCTCTCAACCTCCCCTGTCCCAGACTGACCCAGATCCCCCCCCTGTCCCAGACTGACCCAGAACCCCCCCCTCACAATCCCTTGCCCCAGACTGACCCAGACCCACCTCACCCACACCTATTCCAGACTGACCCAGACCCCCCTCACCCTTCCCTGTCCCAGACTGACCCAGACCCCGCTCACCCTCCCCTGTCCCAAATTGACCCAGACCCCCCTCACCCTCCCCTGTCCCAGACTGACCCAGACCCCCCTCAACCTCCCCTGTCCCAGACTGACCCAGACCACCCTCACCCTCCCCTGTCCCAGACTGACGCAGACTCCCCTCACTCTCCCCTGTCCTAGACTGACCCAGCCCCCCTCCCCCTCCCCTGTCCCAGACTGACCCAGACCTCCCTCACCCTCCCTTGTCCCAGACTGACACAGACCACCCTCACCCTCTCCTGTCCCAGAGTGACCCAGACCCCAATCACTCTTCCCTGTCCCAGTATGAACCAGAACCCCCCTCACCCTACCCTGCCCCAGACTGACCCAGACCCCCCTCACCCTCCCCTTTCCCAGACTGACCCAGAACCCCCTCACCCTCCCTTGTCCCAGACTGACCCAGACTCCCCTCACCCTTTCCTGTCCCGGACTGACACAGACACCCCTCACCCTCCCCTGTCCCAGAATAACCCAGACCCCCCTCACCCTCCACTGTCCCAGACTGACCCAGACCCCCCTCACCCTCCCCTGTCCCAGACTGACCCAGATCCTCCTCATCCTCCCCTGTCCCAGACTGACCCAGACCATCCCTCACGCTCCCCTGTCCCAGACTGACCCAGACCCCCCTGACCCTCCCGTGTCCCAGATTGACCCAGACCCGCCCTCACCCTCCCCTGTCCCAGACTGACCCAGACCCCCCCTCACCCTCCCCTGTCCTAGACTGACCCAAAACCCCCCTCACCCTCCCCTGTCCCAGACTGACACCCTCACCCTCTCCTGTCCCAGACTGACCCAGACCCCCCACACGCTCCCCTGTCCCAGACTAACCCAGACCCCCGTCACTCTCCCCTGTCCCAGACTGACCCAGACCCCCCTCACCCTCCCCTGTCCCAGACTGATTCAGACCCCCCTCATCCACCCCTGTCACAGACTGACCCAGATCCCCCTCTCAACCTCCCCTGTCCCAGACTGACCCAGATCCCCCCCCCTGTCCCAGACTGACCCAGAACCCCCCCCTCACACTCCCTTGCCCCAGACTGACCCAGACCCACCTCACCCACACCTATTCCAGACTGACCCAGACCCCCCTCACCCTTCCCTGTCCCAGACTGACCCAGACCCCTCTCACCCTCCCCTGCCCAGACTGACACAGAGCCCCCTCACACTCCCCTGTCCTAGACTGACCCAGACGTCGCTCACCCTCCCCTGCCCAGACTGACACAGAGCCCCCTCACACTCCCCTGTCCTAGACTGACCCAGACCCCCGTCACTCTCCCCTGTCCCAGACTGACCCAGACCCCCCTCACCCTACCCTATGCCAGATTGATGCAAACCTCCCTCACCCTCCCCTGTCCCAGACTGACCCAGACCCCCCTTACCCTCCCCTGTACCAGACCCCCCTCACCTTCCCCTGTCCAGACTGACACAGACCCCCCTCATCCTATCCTGACCCAGACCCCCTCACCCTCCCCTGTCCCAAACTGACCCAGACACCCCTCACCATCCCCTGTCCCAGACGGACACAGACCCCCCTCATCCTCCCCTGTCCCAGTATGAACCAGACCCCTCGCACCCGCCCCTGTCCCAAACTGACCCAGACCCCCTCACCCTTCCCTGTTCCAGACAGACCCAGACCCCCTCACCCTCCCCTGTGCCAGACTGACCCAGACACCCCTCACCTTCCCCTGTCCCAGATTGGCCCAGACCCCCATCACCTCCCTTGTCCCAGACTGACCCAGACCCCCCTCACCCTTCCCTGTCCCAGACTGAACCAGACCCCACCTCACCCTCCCCTGTCCAGACTGACACAGACCCCCCTCACCCTCCCCTGTCCCAGACCCCCCTCACCCTCCCCTGTCCCAGACTGACCGAGACACCCCTCACCCTCCCCTGTCCCAGACTGACCCAGACCCCCCTCACCCTGCCCTGTATCAGACTGACCCAGACCACCCCCCCACCCTCACCTGTCCCAGACTGACGCAGACCCCCCTCACCCTCCCCTGTCCCAGACTGACCGAGACACCCCTCACCCTCCCCTGTCCCACACTGACCTAGACCTCCCTCACCCTGCCCTGTCCCAGACTGACCCAGACCACCCCCCCACCCTCCCCTGTCCCAGACTGGCCCAGACACCCCACCTCACCCTCCCCTGTCCCAGACTGACCCAGACCACCGTCACTCTCCACTGTCCCAGACTGACCCAGACCCCCCGCACCCTCCCCTGTCCCAGACTGCCGCAGACTGCCCCCTCATACTCCCCTGCCCCAGACTGACCCAGACCCCCCTCACCCTCTCCTGTCCCAGTCTGACTCAGACCCCCCTCACCCTCCCCGTCACAGACTGACCCAGATCCCCCCCACCCTCCCCTGTCCCAGACTCCGACCCTCCCCTGTCACAGACTGACCCAGACCCCCCTCACCCTCCCCTGTCCCAGACTCCCACTCTCCCCTGTCACAGACTTACCCAGACACCCCTCACACTCCCCTGTCACAGACTGACCTAGACCCCCCTCACCCTCCCCTGTCCCAGGCTGTCCCAGACCCCCCTCATACTCCTCTGTCACAGACTGACCCAGACCCCCCTCACCGTCCCTGTCCCACACTGACCCAGACCCCCTCTCACACTCCCCTCTCCCACACTGACCCAGACCCACCTCACCCTCCCCTGTCCAGACTGACCCAGTCCCCCTCACCCTCCCCTGTGCCAGACCACCCCCTCCCCTCACCCTTCCCTCTCCAGACTTCCTGATCATTTTTGATAGAGCAGCCCCTTGTGTGGCACTTTATCAGATCGAAGCCTGGAACATAAGAACCTAAGAAATAGGAGCAGGAGTAGGCCATTTGGCCCCTCTCACCTGCTCTGCCATTCAATGCGATCATGGATGATCTGATCATGGACCCAGCTTCACTTCCCTGCCTGCTCCCCATATCCTTTATTCCCTTATCGCTCAAAAATCTGTCGATCTCCGCCTTAAATATATTCATTGAATCAGCTTCCACAGCTCTCTGGGGCAGAGAATTCCACAGATGTACGAACCTCAGAGAGGAAATTCCTCCTCATCTCAGTTTTAAATGGGCGGCCCTTATTCTGAGATTATGCCCCCTAGTTCTAGATTCCCCTATGAGTGGAAATATCCTCTCTGCATCAAGCTTGTCGAGGCCCCTCATTATCTTATCTGTTTCGATAAGATTCCCTCTCATCCTGCTGAACTCCAATGAGTACAGGCCCAACCTACTCAACTTATCTTCATAAGTCAACCCCCTCATCTCCGGAATAAACTGAGTGAACCTTCTCTTCTGAACTGCCTCCAATGCAAGTATGTCCTGCTTTAAAAATGGAGACCAAAACTGTACGCAGGTGTGGCCTCACTAATACCCTGTACAGTTGTAGCAGGACTTCTCTGCTGTTATACTCTATCCCCCTTGCAATAAAGGCCAACGTTCCATTTGCTTTCCTGATTACTTGCTGTACCTGCACACTAATTTGTTGTGTTTCATGCTCAAGGACCCCCAGGTCGCTTTGTACTGCAGCGTTTTGCAATTTGGCTTCATTTAAATAATAATTTGCTTTACTATTTTTTCTGCCACAGTGGATAACCTCACATTTTCCCACATTATACTCCATCTGCCAAAAATTTGCCCACTCACTTATCCCTTTGCAGATTTCTTGTGTCCTCCTCACAAGTTGCTTCTGCACCCATCTTTGTATCATCAGCAAACTTGGCTGCATTACACTCAGTCCTTTCATCCAAGTCATTAATATCGATTGTAGATAGTTGAGGCCCCACTACCGATCTGTGCGGCACCCCACTAGTTACTGTTTGCCTGCCGTAAAATGATCCATTTATCACAATTCTCTGTTTTCTGTTAGTTGGCCAATCCTCTATCCATGCTAATATATTACCCCCAACCCCGTGAGCTTTTATCTTGTGCCGTAACCTCTTATGTGGCACCTTATCGAATGCGTTCTGGAAATTCAATATGATCATGGCTGAACAGCCAAAAATCCAGGTGGTGCTTCTGACAAAGAAATCCAATGCTGGGCCCAGCAAGAGCAAGTAAAGTGAACAAGATTTAATCTAACAACAAGTGGGTTCTTTTCAGAGCCACCCACAATGTAGTACCCTTGTTTAAGAAGTGAGAAAGGGATAGGCTGAGTAATTACAGGCCTGTCAGGCTAACATGAGCGGTGGGGAAATTATTGGAAAAGTCCTGAAAAACAGGATATATCTGCATTTAGAAAGGCAAGGATTAATTGGGGAGAGTCACCCCGAATTTTTTAAGGGAACTTCGTGTTTGACTAACATGATTCAATTATTTGAGGAGGTAGCCAAGAGGGTCGATGAAGGTAGTGCGTACAATGTAGTATAGATGGACTTTAGCAAGGCTTTTAATAAAATCCCAAATGGTAGACTCATTATGAACGTTAATACCATGGGATACAGGGCAAAGTGGCAAGTTGGATCCAAAATTGGCTTGGAGGTAGGAAGCAAAGGGTAATGATTGATGGATGTTTTTGTGACTGGAAGGATGTTTCCAGTGTGATTCTGCAGGGCTCAGTACTGGGTCCCTTGCTTTTTGTGGTATATATTAACGATTTGGATTTGAGTATAGGGAGTATGATTAAGAAGTTTGCTGACAACACTAAAATTGGCTGTGGTTGATAATGAAGAGGAAAGTCATGGGCTGCAGGAGGATATCAATCTACTGGTCAGATGGGCAGAGCAATGGCAAATGTAATTTAATTCAGAGAAGTGTGAGGTGATGGACTTTGGGAGGGCTAATATGGAATAGGTATACACATTAAGCGGTAGTCCACTTAATAGTGTAGATGACAAAGGGACCTTGGATTGCTTGTCCACAGATCCCTGAAAGTAGCAGGCCAGGTATAAGGTGGTTAAGAAGACATACGTAATGCTTGCCTGTATTGGCCGAGGCATAGAATATAATAGCAGGGAGGTTAGGGTTAAGTTGTATAATACTTTAGTTAGGCCACAGCTGGAGTACTGTGTGCAGTTCTGGTCGCCGTATTATCGGAAGGACATGATTGCACTAGAGAGGGTGCAGCGGAGATTTACTTGGATGCTGCCTGGAATGGAGAATCTTAGTTATGAGAACAGATTGGATAGGCTGGGTTTATTCTCATTGGAACAGAGGAGGTTGAGAGGAAACCTCATTGAGGTGAACAAAATATTGAGGAGCCTGGACATAGTGGATAGTAAGGGTCTATTTCCATTGGTGGTGGGGTCTATTACGAGGGGCATTGTTTTAGCGTGAGTTGGTGGAAGGTTTAGAAGGGATTTGAGGGGGGGGGGGTTCTTTACACAGAGGGTTGTGGGGATCTGGAACTCGCAACCTGGAAGAGTGGTGGATGCAGAAACCCTCACCACTTTTAAGAGATGGTTGGATGGGCACTTAAAGTGCCATAACCTGCAGGGTTACAAACCTAGAGCTGGTAACTGGGATTCGACTGGATGACCTTTTGTTGGACGGTGCAGCTATAATGGTAAGTACTGTAGGGAATAGAATATGGCCAGGGTGATCTCCTGGACTCATTTCAATCACCTGGATGGGTCGGAGAGGAATTTTCACAGATTTTTTCTCCCTAAATTGGCCTGGGTTTTTATCTGGTTTTTGCCTCTCCCAGGAGATCACATGGCTCTGGTTGGGGTCGAATGTAGAATGTTTCAGTATAAGGTGTGTCGCAGTTGTGTGAAGCGGACTGGTTGGGCTGAGTGCTCTTTGCCTTTCTGACATTGTTCAAAGGTTTAAATGTAACCTTTAGGGCTGCTGACCAAGGGCCATGCAGCTTTTTGTCGGCCGGTGCGGACACAATGGACTGAAATGGCCTCCTTCTGTGCTGTAAATGTCTATGTTCCTATATTTCTATTATATGAAAGGGCTGCGTACTGACTGAATAAACTGATCTATTGATCACAATCTTATCATCTGTGCTTCAGCGGGTAGCACACTCGCTTCTGATTCAGAAGGTTGTGGGTTCAAGTCCCAATCCAGGGACTTGAGTACAAAGTCTTGGCTGTCACACCAGTGCAGTGATGCAGGAGTGCTGCCGAAGCCCCTTCAGCTCTTTCAGGTGGACGTAATAGATCCCACGGCCACTATTTTAAAGAAGAGCAGGTCAGTTATCCACGGTGTCCTGGCCAATACTTACTCCTCGATCAACATAACACAAGAGCTTATCTGGTATTTATCACAATGCTGTTTGTGGGAGCTTGCTATGCGTGAAATGGCTGCCGCCTTTCCGACATGACGAAAGTGTCTACATTTCAAAAAGTACTTCATTGGCTGCAAAGCACATTCAGAAGTTCGATGGTCGTGAAAGGCGCAATATAAATCCAAGTCTCTATTTCTCTGCTTAATATTAAATCCCTACGGTTGATAAGCTGACTCTGGTGCCCGCCCTAATTAGGAGACTTGACCGCCTGCCATTGGATGTACTTGGGGGGAGGCGGAAAGGGATTGGATGGACCAAGTGCTAATCAAATGTGTTATGTTCTGAAAATGTATAACTGTTGAGCTTTTGCATTGTATAAGGGCTTGTCCAGAGGAAGGTGAACAGGCTCCTTGAGAGGGTGTTCCTTTGTCTCGACAAGTCTCGGCCGATGAATTCTTAATAAAGGTCTTTTACAGAAAAGGCAACAAGGTGTTCGTGTCAGTGTATTCGCTGCAACAGATTGAGGGAAAATAATTCGTTTTTACATTATCATCGTCGGCACACATTAGCTTGTGAGCAGGGATGTCTAAAATGGGACCTGAGAGTAGTCATTCCCAGTGCACTATGGTCCAAAGTCTTGATGGAACTTCAGGGTGAGCATACTGGCATCATAGGCATGAAAGCGGTGGCCCGAAGTTTTGTTTACTGGCCGGGGCTGGATAAAGACTTTGAGGTATTAGTAAGTAAGTGTACTGTCTGTCAAGACTGTAGGACCATTCCAGTTAAAACACCGCTGCAAACGTGGACTTGGCCAACGAGACCATTGCAAAGAATACATATTGATTTTTGGGAGAGGGGCAGCGATAATTTTCTGGATCTAATCGATAGCCAATTTAAGTGGCTGGAGGTACGGCATATGGGGTCATCTCGGACTACAGAGCGCACACTGGACGAATTTTGGGATATTTTTGCGTGCCATGGCCTGCCCGAAGAAATGATGTCAGATAATGGGCCGCAATTTAAGTCCGTGCAATTTGTGAGTTTTGCCAGACACAACGGTACCAAACACACGTTGGTAGCACCATATCATCCTACTTCGAGTGGTGCAGCTGAAAGGTCGTCAGGATTGTTAAGGAGGCTTTAAGGAAACAAGTTCTGCAGACCGGATCATCGGTGAGTATGAAGCATAGGTTCGCAAAGTTTATTTTCAAATACAGAACTACGCCTTATTCTACGACAGGGTACACACCCGCTGAATTATTGATGAAGCCTAGGCTGAGGACGTGTCTCAGTTTACTGCAAATGAACTTGTCTGGTAACGTAGAGAAGGCTCAATTGGAGCAGAAACGTCATTATCATTCCGGTATCAAAGAGCGGTGCTTTCAGAAAGGTAACCAGGTCAGAGTTCTCAGTCCGTCAAAAAGGTCAAGTCCACGCAAATATGACATTGGTAAAATTATTTGGTTATGTGGCACTAAGCAGTACTTCATCAAAATTGGTGACTAAATCAGGATGGTTCATGTGGATCAAATGTTGCTAGCGAGTGATGCACCTTCGGTACCATGAGTAGATAATTGTGAACCTGACTTGGACGATGATCAGAGGGAGTTAGTAGGTCCAAGTATTCCAACAGACACAACGTCCATAACCCACCGACTCAGATGCAGCCGAATGAAAACGGTTCTGTGGGTATGGGACAATCTCGCAGAGACTCTGTATCTTCCGAGGGGGAGGTGTTGGGGTTCAGTTAAGAAGATTAATGAGAAAACGGAAGCCAACAAAACAGGATATTGATAACTGGGAATATCAAGATCTCTGGAAGAAAATTAACACTGGGACTGATGTCAGGGTTTCAAGGAACCACAGGAAGATAGATGCCAGGAATCCTGGGCCACACGCTGTGAAAACAGAAATTCACCAAGCTGGTCTCCTGAGCCAAAGGAGAATATAGAGAGGGCAAGGCCTGCCAATTGCAGAGAAATGGAGGTCTGAGGGGAGGAAGCTAAAAGCTTCCAACACGATATTCAGGCCCAGCAGTCGAATTTGTAAAATTGTAATCATGAAGAAGATAAGTAATCTTTTGAAATACTATATAAATACAACAATAAATACCTTGCTTCTAAAAACAAGAGAATAGGTGTAATGTATGCAGCAGTGAGCATGCTCAGTCGCTTGTGGAGCTGATGCACTGTGAGTTGCTTACCCAGTCACATGGTGTTCACAAGACTCAATAAAACCCAGTTAATTGAATTCAGGTTCTCCACGATGAGGTGGTCTCTTCTGAGCCTGGTGGAAGAAGTGGTCGTGTTTAATTTGTTGTTAAACCTTTGCTCATAAACCACCTAGTTCTTTACAGCAAATGTGTAGCCATGAATTCTTAAGCAAAGCAAATACACAACACTACCCCTCCTACAGCGCAGCACTCCCTCAATACTGCCCCTCTGATAGTGCAACAATCACCATCCTTCTGCTCACTCAGACGCACACTTTCGATCTCGGAGTTACTGGATGCTGATCAGGACCAGTGAACTCCTACAGGCCAGGGGTGGAGCCTGGGTATTTCCTGCTGTGTGTGTTGGAGGGGGAGGCTCAGTCCCACATGGGATGTGGGATCAGGCTGACTCAGCACAGGCCGGGGATGGAGCCTGGTTATTTCCTGCTGTGTGTGTGTGTGTGTGTGTGTGTGAGCGGTGGGGGTGGGGGTGGGGGGTTCAGTACCACACAGGTTGTGAGAGCAGGCTAACTCACCACAGGCCGGGGATGGAGCCTGAGAATTGGGCCTTTACATTTCAGCACAACACTGCTCCATTTCCTGAGTTGAGGTTTTAAACACCTACTTCCCAGTTCTGATGCCAGAGAGTTCAACTTCTCACGCCTTCCCCAAACCTCGTACACAGTTGTGAATCTTTCTTTGAAACGACAAGGTGCCAGAACAGTATTTGCCTTCTTCTGTTGTCTGAAGCCTTCGGTCAGAGGCAAGGAATCATTCACAGCAACAAAGGAATAAGTTTAATCCCCAGTTTGCAATTATGATCGGGGCTCGAGGGGCTGAATGGCTCCTCCTGTTCCTGTGTAATGGGTTTGAAGGACTGAATGAGCCTCTTGTTCCTGTGTAACAGGCTCGAGGGGTTGAATGGGCCTCCTCCTGTTCCTGTGTAACAGGCTCGATGGGCTGAATGGGCTTCATGTTCCTGTGTAACAGTCTCGATGGGCTGAATGGGCCTCATGTTCCTGTGTAACAGGCTCAAGGGGCTGAATGGGCCTCCTGTTCCTGTGTAACAGGCTCGAGGGGCTGAATGGGCCTCTTGTTCCTGTGTAACAGGCTCGAGGGGTTGAATGGGCCTCCTCCTGTTCCTGTGTAACAGGCTCGATGGGCTGAATGGGCTTCATGTTCCTGTGTAACAGTCTCGATAGGCTGAATGGGCCTCATGTTCCTGTATAACAGGCTTGAGGGGCTGAATGGGCCTCCTCCTGTTCCCGTGTAACAGTCTCAAGGGGCTTAATGGGCCTCCTCCTGTTCCTGTGTATCAGGCTCGAGAGGTTGAATGGCCTCCTCCTGTTCCTGTGTAACAGGCTCGAGGGGCTGAATGGGCCTCCTGTTCCTGTGTAACAAGCTCGAGGGGCTGCATGGGCCTCCTGTTCCTGTGTATCAGGCTCGAGCGGCTGAATGGGCCTCCTGTTCCTGTGTATCAGGCTCGAGGAGCTGAATGGGCCTCCTCCTGTTCCTGTGTAACAGGCTCGAGTGGCTGAGTGGGCTTCCTGTTCCTGTGTATCAGGCTCGAGGGGTTGAATGGGCCTCCTGTTCCTGTGTATCAGGCTCGAGGGGTTGAATGTGCCTCCTGTTCCTGTGTATCAGGCTCGAGGGGCTGAATGGGCCTCCTCCTGTTCCCGTGTAACAGGCTCGAGGGGCGGAATGGGCCTCCTCCTGTTCCCGTGTAACAGACTCGAGGGGCTGAATGGCCTCCTCCTGTCCTGTGTAACAGGCTCGAGGTGCTGAATGGGTCTCCTCCTGTTCCTGTGTATCAGACTCGAGGGGCTGAATGGGCCTCCTCCTGTTCCCGTGTAACAGGCTCGAGGGGAGGAATGGGCCTCCTCCTGTTCCCGTGTAACAGACTCGAGGGGCTGAATGGCCTCCTCCTGTCCTGTGTAACAGGCTCGAGGTGCTGAATGGGTCTCCTCCTGTTCCTGTGTATCAGACTCGAGGGGCTGAATGGGCCTCCTCCTGTTCCCGTGTAACAGGCTCGAGGGGAGGAATGGGCCTCCTCCTGTTCCCGTGTAACAGGCTCGAGGGGCGGAATGGGCCTCCTCCTGTTCCCGTGTAACAGGCTCGAGGGGCTGAATGGCCTCCTCCTGTCCTGTGTAACAGGCTCGAGGGGCTGAATGGGCTCCTCCTGTTCCTGTGTAACAGGTTCGAGGGGCTGAATGGGCCTCCTTTTGTTCCTGTGTAACAGGCTCGAGGGGCTGAATGGCCTCCTATCCTGTGTAACAAGCTCAAGGGGCTGAATGGCCTGCTCCTGTTCCTGTGTAACAAGCTCAAGGAGCTGAATGGGCCTCCTCCTGTTCCCGTGTAACAGGCTCGAGGGGCTGAATGGCCTCCTCCTGTCCTGTGTAACAGGCTCAAGGGGCTGAATGGACCTCCTGTTCCTGTGTATCAGGCTCGAGGGGCTGAATGGCCTCCTCCTGTTCCTGTGTAACAGGTTCGAGGGGCTGAATGGGCCTCCTTCTGTTCCTGTGTAACAGGCTCGAGGGGCTGAATAGCCTCCTATCCTGTGTAACAAGCTCAAGGGGCTGAATGGCCTGCTCCTGTTCCTGTGTAACAAGCTCAAGGGGCTGAATGGCCTGCTCCTGTGCCCGTGTTCTCTGTGGTAGGCAAGTTTGGAAACCCTGGTATTAATTTCCAGACATGCCTTTTCATTTCAAAAAGATTTCTTCACTGAAATTAATGTTTCCAAAAATCAAAACGCATTTGTTCAGGCATGTGTGTAACAAGACTTTAAGATGAACAAACAGTTTGGTAACTTTCCCATTTCCCTCCCTCTCAGGCCCTGAAATTCAAATATGTATAAAAAGGGGTTTCAAATCCGAGCTTTTCAATGGGGTTTGAAAGGGGTTTATAATTGGGGATTTCACAGCAGATTTCGGGGTTCTGTTACACCAGGTCTAACTCAGCATGCTGGGTTTCAATTCTGTGCCACATTTGATGCTCATCTTCCCCTGTCTCTGTCTCTCTGACTGCAGCGGAACTGGATCTGAGGCGATATATATATGTACACAAAAAAAAAAATATATATATATAATATATACATACGCACCGGGCGGCAGACCCGATACCGCCCGGGAGCCACCGCCCGAGAGGGATTTCTAGGCCTGTCTCCCTCAGTCTCTCTCCCTAAGTCTGTCTACTTTTGTCTCTCTCTTTCTCACCTGCATCCCCCTCACCTCCTCTCTCCCCCCTCACTCCCCGTCCCCCTTACCCACCTCTGTTCCGCCTCTCCCCCTCATGTCCTCTCTCTCCCCTCTCCCCCTCACCTCCTCTCTCCACCTCTTCCCCTCAACTCCTCTCTCCCTTCTCACCTCCTCTCTCCCTCAACCCCTCTCCCCCTCATCTCCTCTCTCCCCCCTCATCCCCTCTCCCTCCTCATTCCAATGTTCCCAATGTTGGGGGAAGTCCAAAACCAGGGGTCACAGTCTAAGGATAAGGGGTAAGCCATTTAGGACCGAGATGAGGAGAAACATCTTCACCCAGAGAGTGGTGAACCTGTGGAATTCTCCACCACAGAAAGTTGTTGAGGCCAATTCCCTAAAATATATTCAAAAAGGAGTTAGACGTAGTCTTTACTACTAGGGGGATCAAGGGGTATGGCGAGAAAGCAGGATGGCGGTGCAGGCTCATTGAATGGCGGTGCAGGCTCGAGGGGCCGAATGGCCTACTCTTGCACCTATTTTCTATCTTTCTATGTCGATCCCCTCTCCCCCTCACCTC
>NW_027251362.1:1337500-1507450 GCF_044704955.1 Pristiophorus japonicus | reverse complement strand
GTGTGGAATGATGTCCCGAATGATGTGTGGAATTATTTGTGGAATGATGTGTGGTCTGGTGTGTGGAATGAGTTGTGGAATGATGTGTGGAATGAGGTGTGGAATGATGTGTGGAATGATGTGTTGAATGAGGTGTGGAATGAGGTGTGGAATGATGCGTGGAATGATGCGTGGAATGATGCATGGAAGGATGTGTGGAATAACGGGTGGAATGTGTTGTGGAATGATGTTTGGAATGATGAGTGGAATCATTTGTGGAATGATGTGTGGTATGAGGTGTGGAATGAGGTGTGGAATGTTTTATGGAATGAAGTGAGGAGTGATATGTGGAATGATGTGTGGAATGATGTGTGGAATGATGTGTGGAATGAGGCGTGGAATGAGGAATGGAATGATGTGTGAAATGATGTGTGGAATGCTGTGTGGCATAGGTTTGGAATGTTGTGTGGAATGATATGTGGAATGAGGTGTGGAATGATGTGTGGAAAGATGCGTGGAATGATGTGTATAATGAGGTTTGGAACGATGTGTGGAACGATGGGTGTAATGATGTTTGGAATAATATGTGGAATGAGGTTTGGAATAATGTGTGGAATGATGTTTGGAATGATGTTGTGAATGATGTGTGGAATAACGGGTGGAATGTATTGTGGAATGAGGTGGGAAATGAGGTGTGGAATGATGTGTAGAATGAGATGTGTAATGATGCGTAGAACGATGCATGGAAAGATGCGTGGAAGGATATGTGGATTGAGGTGTGGAATAAATAGTGGAATGATGTTTAAAATGAGGTGAGGAATGATGTGTGGAAGGATGTGTGGAATGAGGTTTGTAATGATAAGTTGAAAGATGTGTGCGATGATTTGTGGGATGATTTGTGGAATGAGGTATGGAATGATGTGTGGAATGATATGTGGAATGATGTGTGGAATGATATGTGGAATGATACGTGGAATGATGTGTGGAATGATGCGTGGAATAATATGTGGAATAATGTGTGAAATGATGTGTGGAATGATGTGTGAAATGATGTGTGGAATGATGTTTAAAATGATGTGTGGAATGATGTGTGGAATAATGTGTGGAATGATGTGTGGAATGATGTGTGGAATGATGTGTTGAATAACGTGTGGAATGAGGATTGGAATGATGTGTGGAATGAAGTTTGGAATGGTGTGTGGAATGATGTTTGGAATGACGGGTTGAATGAGTTGTGGAATGAGGTTTGGAAAGATGTGTGGAATGATGTGTGGAATGATGCGTGGAATAATGCGTGGAATGATGTGTGGAATGAGGTTTGGAAAGATGTGTGGAATGATATTTGAAATGATGCGTGGAATAATTCGTGGAATGATTTGTGGAATGAGGTGTGGAATGATGTGTGGATTGATGTGTGGAATAATATGTGGAATGATGTGTGGATGATGTGTTGAATGAGGTGTGGAATGAGGTGTGGAATCATGTGTGGAATGAGGTGTGGAATGTTGTGTGGAATGATGTTTGAAATGAAGTGTGGAATGATGTGTGGAATGATGTGTGGAATGATGTGTTGAATGAAGTGTGGAATTATATGTGGAATGATGTGTCGAATGAGGTGTGGAATGACGCATGGAAGGATGTGTGGATTGATTTGTGGAATAAATTGTGGAATGATGTTTGGAATGATGAGTGGAATGAAGTGTGGAATGATGTGTGGTATGAGGTGTGGAATGATGTGTGGAATGTTGTGTGGTATGATGTCTTCGATAGTGTGAGGAATGATGTCTTGAATGATGTCTGCAATGAGGTGTGGAATGATGTGTGGAATGATGTGTGGAATTAGGTGTGGAATGATGTGTGGAATTATGTTTTTGATTGATTTGTGGAATGAATTGTGGAACGCTGTGTGGAATGAAGAGTGGAATTATGTGTGGAATGATGTGTGGAATTATGTTTAGAATGAGGTGTTTAATGATGTGTGGAATGATTTGTGGAATGAGGTGTGGAATGATGTGTGGAATGTGTGTGAAATAATATGTGGAATGATGTGTGGATGATGTGTGGAATGAGGTGTGGAATGGTGTGTGGAATGATGTGTGGAATGATGCGTGTAATGATGTGTGGAATGAGGTGTGGAATGAGATGTGGAATGAGGCGAGGAATGATGAGTGGAATGATGTGTGGAATGATGTGTGGAATGATGCATGGAATGACATGTGGAATGATCTGTGGAATGATGTGTGAAATGATGTGTGTAATGATGTTTGGAATTGGTGTGGAATGATCAGTGGAATGATGTATGGAATGATGTGTGGAATGATGTGTGGAATGATGTGTGGAATGATGTGTGGAATGATGTGTGGAATGATGTGTGGAATGATGTGTGGAATGATGTGTGTAATGATGTTTGGAATGAGATTTGGAATGATGTGTGGAATGAGGTGTGGAATGATGTGTGGAATGACGGGTGGAATGATATGTGGAATGATGTGTAGAATGCTGTGTGGAATGACGTGTGGAATGATGTGTGGAATGATGTGTAGAAAGATGTGTGGAATGATGTGTGGAATGAAATATGGAATGATGTGTGGAATGATGTATGGAATGATGAGTGGAATGATGCTTAGAATGATGCGTGGAATGAAGTGTGGATTGAATTGTGGAATGGTGTGTGGAATGATGTGTGGAATGAGGTGTGGAATGAGGTGTGGAATAATGAGTGGAATGACGTATGGAATGATGTGAGGAATGATGTCTCGAATGATGTGTGGAATGATGTGTGGAATGATGTGTGGACTGGTGTGTGGAATGAGGTGTGGAATGATGTGTGGAATGAGGTGTGGAATGATGTGTGGAATAATGTCTGGAATGAGGTTTGGAATGATGTGTGGAATGATGTTTGGAATGATGCGTGGAATGATGTGTGGAATAACGGGTGGAATGTGTTGTGGATTGAGGTGGGAAATGAGGTGTGGAATGATGTTAGGAATGAGGTGTGTAATGATGCGTGGAATGATGCATGGAATGATGCGTGGAAGGATGTGTGGATTGATGTGTGGAATAAATAGTGGAATGATGTTTAAAATGAGGTGTGGAATGATGTGTGGAATGATGTGTGGAATGAGGTGTGGAATGATGTGTGGAATCATGTGTTGAATGAGGTGCGGATTGAGCTGTGGAATGATGCATGGAATTATGCGTGGAATGATGCATGGAAGGATGTCCCGAATGATGTGTGGAATGATGTGTGGAATGATGTGTGGACTGGTGTGTGGAATGAGGTGTGGAATGATGTGTGGAATGAGGTGTGGAATGATGTGTTGAAAGAGGTGTGGAATGAGGTGTGGAATGAGGTGTGGAATGATGCGTGGAATGATGCGTGGAATGATGCATGGAAGGCTGTTTGGATTGATGTGTGGAATAAATTGTGGAATGATGTTTGGAATGATGAGTGGAATGATGTGTGGAATGATGTGTGGTATGAGGTGTGGACTGAGGTGTGGAATGTTTTATGGAATGAAGTGAGGAATGATATGTGGAATGATGTGTGGAATGATGTGTGGAATGATGCGTGGAATGAGGCGTGGAATGAGGAATGGAATGATATGTGAAATGATGTGTGGAATGCTGTGTGGCATAGGTTTGGAATGTTGTGTGGAATGATGTGTAGAATGAGGTGTGGAAAATTGCGTGGAATGATGTGTTGAATGATGTGTTTAATGAGTTGTGGAATGATGTGTGGAAAGATGCGTGGAATGATGTGTAGAATAGGGTTTGGAACGATATGTGGAATGATGGGTGTAATGATGTGTGGAATAATGTCTGGAATGAGGTTTGGAATGATGTGTGGAATG
The DNA here is from genome assembly GCF_044704955.1 of Pristiophorus japonicus. Lineage (NCBI taxonomy): Eukaryota > Metazoa > Chordata > Chondrichthyes > Pristiophoridae > Pristiophorus > Pristiophorus japonicus. The sequence continues at coordinate 1,503,617 of NW_027251362.1, read as the reverse complement.
ATGTTTGGAATGATGTGTGGAATGATGTGTGGAATAACGGGTGGAATGTATTGTGGAATGAGGTGGGAAATGAGGTGTGGAATGATGTTAGGATGAGGTGTGTAATGATGCGTGGAATGATGCGTGGAATGATGCGTGGAAGGATGTGTGGATTGATGTGTGGAATAAATAGTGGAATGATGTTTAAAATGAGGTGTGGAATGATGTGTGGAATGCTGTGTGGAATGAGGTGTGGAATGATGTGTGGAATCATGTGTTGAATGAGGTGCGGATTGAGCTGTGGAATGATGCATGGCATGATGCGTGGAATGATGCATGGAAGGATGTGTGGATTGATGTGTGGAATGATGTGTGGTATGAGGTGTGGAATGATGTGCGGAATGATGTGTGGTATGATGTGTTCGATCGTGTGAGGAATGATGTCTGGAATGATGTCTGGAATGAGGTGTGGAATGATGTGTGGAATGATATCTGGAATGGTGTGTGGAATGATGTGTGGAATGATGTGTGGAATGAGGTGTGAATTGATGTGTGGAATGATGATTGGAATGATGTGTGGAATGATGTATCGAATTATGTGTGGAATAGTGCGTGGAATGATGTTTGGAATGATGTGTGTAATGATGTTTGGAATGAGATTTGGAATGATGTGGGAATGATTTGTGGAATGTGTTGTGGAACGATGCGTGGAATGATGCGTGGAATGATGCATGGAAGGATGTGTGGATTGATGTGTGGAATAAATTGTGGAATGATGTTTGGAATGATGAGTGGAATGATGTGTGGAATGATGTGTGGTATGAGGTGTGGAATGAGGTGTGGAATGTTTTATGGAAGAAGTGAGAAATGATATGTGGAATGATGTGTGGAATGATGTGTGGAATGATGCGTGGAATGAGGCGTGGAATGAGGAATGGAATGATATGTGAAATGATGTGTGGAATGCTGTGTGGCATCGGTTTGGAATGTTGTGTGGAATGATGTGTGGAAAATTGCATGGAATGATGTGTTGAATGATGTGTGGAATGAGTTGTGGAATGATGTGTGGTAAGATGCGTGGAATGATGTGTGAAATAATATGTGGAATGAGGTTTGGAATGATGTGTGGAATGATGTTTGGAATGATGTGTGGTATGATGTGTGGAATAACGGGTGGAATGTGTTGTGGAATGTGGTGGGAAATGAGGTGTGGAATGATGTGTGGAATGATGCGTGGAATGATGCGTTGAAGGATGTGTGGATTGATGTGTGGAATGATGTGTGGAATGAGTTGTGGAATGATGTGTGTAATCATGTGTTGAATGAGGTGCAGATTGAGGTGTGGAATGATGCATGGAATGATGCGTGGAATGATGCATGGAAGGATGTGTGGAATGATGTGTGGAATGATGTTGGTATGAGGTGTGGAATGATGTGCGGAATGATGTGTGGTATGTTGTGTTCGATCTTGTGAGGAATGATGTCTGGAATGATGTCTGGAATGAGGTATGGAATGATGTGTGGAATGATATGTGGAATGGTGTGTGGAATGATGTGTGGAATGATGTGTGGAATGAGGTGTGAATTGATGTGTGGAATGATGATTGGAATGATGTGTGGAATGATGTGTGGAATTAGGTGTGGAATAGTGGGTGGAATGATGTTTGGAATGATGTGTGGAATGATGTGTGGAATGTGGTGTGGAAAGATGTGTGGAATGGTGTGTGGAATGATGTGTAGAATGAGGGGTGGAATGATGTGTGGAATGAGATCTGGAATGATGTGTGGAATGATGTGTAGAATGATGTGTGCAATGATTTCTGGAATGATGTGTGGAATGATGCGTGGAATGATGTGTGGAATGATGTTTGGAATGATGTGTGGAATGACGTTTCGAATATGGTGTGGAATGATGTGTGGAATGATGTGTGGAATGATGTTTGGAATGATGTGTGGAATGACTTTTCGAATGAGGTGTGGAATGTTGGTTGGAATGATATGTGGAATGATGTGTTGAATGAGGTGTGGAATGATGTGTGAAATGATGTGTGGAATGATGTTTGGAATGATGTGTGGAATAACGTGTGGAAAGATGTTTGGAATGATGTGTGGAATGATGTATGAAATGAGTTGTTGAATGATGTGTGGAATGAGTTGTGGAATGATGTGTGGAATGATATGTGGAATGATGTGTGTAATGATATGTGGAATGATGTGGTGGAATGATGTGCGGAATGATGTTTGCAATGAGGTTTGGAATGATGTGTGGAATGAGGTTTGGTATGTTGTGTGGAATGATGTGTGGAATGATGTGTTGCATGATGTGTGGAATGATGTGTCAAATGATATGTGGAATGATGTGTGGAATGATGTGGTGGAATGATGTGTGGAATTATGTGTGGAATGATGTTTGGAATGAGGTGTGGAATGATGTGTGGAATGATGTGTGGATTGATGTGTGGATTGATGTGTGGAATGAATTGTGGAACACTGTGTGGAATGAAGAGTGGAAATATGTGTGGAATGATGTGTGGAATTATGTTTAGAATGAGCTTTTTAATGATGTGTGGAATGATTTGTGGAATGAGGTGTGGAATGATGTGTGGAATGAGGTGTGGAATGATGTTTAGAATGAGGTGTGGAATGAAATGTGGAATGATTTGTGGAATGAGGTGTGTAATGATGTGTGGAATGATGTGTGGAATAATATGTGGAATGATGTATGGATGATGCGTGGAATGAGGTGTGGAATGGTGTGTGGAATGATGTGTGGAATGAGGCTTGTAATGATGTGTGCAATGAGGTGTGGAATGAGATGTGGAATGAGGTGAGGAATGATATGTGAAATCATGTGTTGAATGAGGTGTGGAATGAGGTATGGAATGATGCGTGGAATGATGCGTGGAATGATGCATGCAAGGGTGTGTGGATATATGTGTGGAATAAATTGTGGAATGATGTTTGGAATGATGAGTGGAATGATGTGTGTAATGATGTGTGGTATGAGGTGTTGAATGATGTTTGGAATGATGTTTGGCAAAATGTGTTCGATGGTGTGAGGAATGATGACTGGAATGATGGATGGAATGAGGTGTGGAATGATGTGTGGATTGATATGTGGAATGGTGTGTGGAAGGATGTGTGGAATGAGGTTTGTAATGATAAGTTGAATGATGTGTGCGATGATAAATGGAATGGTTTGTGGAATGAGGTATGGAATGATGTGTGGAATCATATGTGGAATGATGTGTGGAATGAGCTGTAGAATGATGTGTGGAATGATATGTGGAATGATGGGTGGAATGATGTGTGGAATGATGTGTAGAATGATGTGTGGAATGATGAGTGGAATGATGTGTGGAATGATGTCTAGAAAGATGTGTGGAATGATGTGTGGAATGAAATGTAGAATGATGTGTGGAATGATGCACGGAATGATGTGTGGAATGATGCTTAGAATGATGCGTGGAATGATGTGTGGAATGAATTGTGGAACGGTGTGTGGAATGATGTTTAAAATGAGGTGTGGAATGATGTGGGAATGATTTGTGGAATGAGGTGTGGAATGATGTGTGGAATGAGGTGGGGAATAAGGTGTGGAATGATGTGTGGAATGAGGTGTGAAATGATGTGTGGAATGATGTTTAAAATGATGTGTGGAATGATGTGTGGAATGATGTGTGGAATGATGTATGGAATGATGTGTGGAATAATGTGTGCAATAATGTGTGGTATGAGGTGTGGAATGATGTGTGGAATGAGGTGTGGAATGATGTTTGGAATGAGGTGTGAAATGACGTGTGGAATGATGTTTAAAATGATGTGTGGAATGATGTGTGGAATGATGTGTGGAATGATGTGTGGAATGATGTGTGGAATAATGTGTGGAATGAGGATTGGAATGATGTGTGGAATGAAGTTTGGAATGATGTGTTTAATGAATTGTGGAATGATGTGTGGAATGATGTGTGGAATGATGTGTGGAATGACGTTTAGAATGAGCTGTGCAATGATGTGTGGAATGTATTGTGGAATGAGGTGTGGAATGATGTGAGGAATGATGTGTGGAATAATATGTGGAATGATGTGTGGATGATGTGTGGAATGAGGTGTGGAATGAGGTGTGGAATCATGTATGGAATGAGGTGTGGAATGATGTGTGGAATGATGTTTGAAATGATGCGTGGAATGATGCGTGGAATGATGTGTGGAATGAATTGAGGAATGATGTGTGGAATAATGAGTTTAATGATGTCTGGATGATGTGCTTAATGTTGTTTCGAATGAGGTGTGGAATGATGTGTGGAATGATGTGTGGAATGAGGTGTGAAATGATGTGTGGAATGATGTTTAAAATGATGTGTGGAATGATGTGTGGAATGATGTGTGGAATGATGTGTGGAATGATGTGTGGAATAATGTGTGGAATGAGGATTGGAATGATGTGTGGAATGATGTGTGGAATGATGTGTTGAATGAGGTGTGGAATTATATGTGGAATGATGTGTCGAATGAGGTTTGGAATGATGCATGGAAGGATATGTGGATTGATGTGTGGAATAAATTGTGGAATGATGCTTGGAATGATGAGTGGAATGATGTGTGGAATGATGTGTGGTATGAGGTGTGGAATGATGTGCGGAATGATGTGTGGTATGATGTGTTCGATAGTGTGAGGAATGATGTCTAGAATGATGTCTGCAATGAGGTGTGGAATGATGTGTGGAATGATGTGTGGAATGAGGTGTGGAATGATGTGTGGAATTATGTTTTTGATTGATTTGTGGAATGAATTGTGGAACGCTGTGTGGAATGAAGAGTGGAATTATGTGTGGAATGATGTGTGGAATGAGGTGACGAATGATGAGTGGAATGATGTGTGGAATGACGTGTGGAATGATGTGTGGAATGATGTGTGGAATGATGTGTGGAATGAAGTTTGGAATGTGGTGTGGAATGATCAGTGGAATGATGTATGGAATGATGTGTGGAATGATGTGTGGAATGATGTGTGGAATGATGTGTGGAATGATGTGTGGAAAATGATGAGTGGAATGATGTTTGGAATGATGTGTGGAATGATGTGTGGAATAACGGGTGGAATGTGTTGTGGAATGAGGTGGGAAATGAGGTGTGGAATGATGTGTGGAATGAGGTGTGTAATGATGCGTGGAATGATGCGTGGAATGATGCGTGGAAGGATGTGTGGATTGATGTGTGGAATAAATAGTGGAATGATGTTTAAAATGAGGTGAGGAATGATGTGTGGAATGATGTGTGGAACGAGGTGTGGAATGATATGTGGAATCATGTGTTGAATGAGGTGTGCAATGAGGTATGGAATGATGCGTGCAATGATGCGTGGAATTATGCATGGAAGGATGTGTGGATAGATGTGTGGAATAAATTGTGGAATGATGTTTGGAATGATGAGTGGAACGATGTGTGGAATGATGTCTGGAATAATGTCTGGAATGAGGTGTTGAATGATGTGTGGAATGATATGTGAAATGGTGTGTGGAAGGATGTGTGGAATGATGTTTGTAATGAGAAGTTGAATGATGTGTGCGATGATTAGTGGAATGATTTGTGGAATGAGGTATGGAATGACGTTTGGAATGATATGTGGAATGATGTGTGGAATGAGGTGTGGAATGATGTGTGGAACGATATGTGGAATGATGGGTGGAATGATGTTTGAAATGATGTGTAGAATGATGTGTGGAATGATGAGTGGAATGATGTGTGGAATGATGTCTAGAAAGATGTGTGGAATGATGTGTGGAATGAGGCTTGTAATGATGTGTGCAATGAGGTGTGGAATGAGATGTGGAATGAGGTGAGGAATGATATGTGAAATCATGTGTTGAATGAGGTGTGGAATGAGGTATGGAATGATGCGTGGAATGATGCGTGGAATGATGCATGCAAGGGTGTGTGGATTGATGTGTGGAATAAATTGTGGAATGATGTTTGGAATGATGAGTGGAATGATGTGTGTAATGATGTGTGGTATGAGGTGTTGAATGATGTTTGGAATGATGTTTGGCAAAATGTGTTCGATGGTGTGAGGAATGATGACTGGAATGATGGATGGAATGAGGTGTGGAATGATGTGTGGATTGATATGTGGAATGGTGTGTGGAAGGATGTGTGGAATGAGGTTTGTAATGATAAGTTGAATGATGTGTGCGATGATTAATGGAATGGTTTGTGGAATGAGTTATGGAATGATGTGTGGAATCATATGTGGAATGATGTGTGGAATGAGCTGTAGAATGATGTGTGGAATGATATGTGGAATGATGGGTGGAATGATGTGTGGAATGATGTGTAGAATGATGTGTGGAATGATGAGTGGAATGATGTGTGGAATGATGTCTAGAAAGATGTGTGGAATGATGTGTGGAATGAAATGTAGAATGATGTGTGGAATGATGTACGGAATGATGTGTGGAATGATGCTTAGAATGATGCGTGGAATGATGTGTGGAATGAATTGTGGAACGGTGTGTGGAATGATGTTTAAAATGAGGTGTGGAATGATGTGGGAATGATTTGTGGAATGAGGTGTGGAATGATGTGTGGAATGAGGTGGGGAATAAGGTGTGGAATGATGTGTGGAATGAGGTGTGAAATGATGTGTGGAATGATGTTTAAAATGATGTGTGGAATGATGTGTGGAATGATGTGTGGAATGATGTATGGAATGATGTGTGGAATAATGTGTGCAATAATGTGTGGTATGAGGTGTGGAATGATGTGTGGAATGAGGTGTGGAATGATGTTTGGAATGAGGTGTGAAATGACGTGTGGAATGATGTTTAAAATGATGTGTGGAATGATGTGTGGAATGATGTGTGGAATGATGTGTGGAATGATGTGTGGAATAATGTGTGGAATGAGGATTGGAATGATGTGTGGAATGAAGTTTGGAATGATGTGTTTAATGAATTGTGGAATGATGTGTGGAATGATGTGTGGAATGATGTGTGGAATGACGTTTAGAATGAGCTGTGCAATGATGTGTGGAATGTATTGTGGAATGAGGTGTGGAATGATGTGAGGAATGATGTGTGGAATAATATGTGGAATGATGTGTGGATGATGTGTGGAATGAGGTGTGGAATGAGGTGTGGAATCATGTTTGGAATGAGGTGTGGAATGATGTGTGGAATGATGTTTGAAATGATGCGTGGAATGATGCGTGGAATGATGTGTGGAATGAATTGAGGAATGATGTGTGGAATAATGAGTTTAATGATGTCTGGATGATGTGCTTAATGATGTTTCGAATGAGGTGTGGAATGATGTGTGGAATGATGTGTGGAATGAGGTGTGAAATGATATGTGAAATCATGTGTTGAATGAGGTGTGGAATGAGGTATGGAATGATGCGTGGAATGATGCGTGGAATGATGCATGCAAGGGTGTGTGGATTGATGTGTGGAATAAATTGTGGAATGATGTTTGGAATGATGAGTGGAATGATGTGTGTAATGATGTGTGGTATGAGGTGTTGAATGATGTTTGGAATGATGTTTGGCAAAATGTGTTCGATGGTGTGAGGAATGATGACTGGAATGATGGATGGAATGAGGTGTGGAATGATGTGTGGATTGATATGTGGAATGGTGTGCGGAAGGATGTGTGGAATGAGGTTTGTAATGATAAGTTGAATGATGTGTGCGATGATAAATGGAATGGTTTGTGGAATGAGGTATGGAATGATGTGTGGAATCATATGTGGAATGATGTGTGGAATGAGCTGTAGAATGATGTGTGGAATGATATGTGGAATGATGGGTGGAATGATGTGTGGAATGATGTGTAGAATGATGTGTGGAATGATGAGTGGAATGATGTGTGGAATGATGTCTAGAAAGATGTGTGGAATGATGTGTGGAATGAAATGTAGAATGATGTGTGGAATGATGTACGGAATGATGTGTGGAATGATGCTTAGAATGATGCGTGGAATGATGTGTGGAATGAATTGTGGAACGGTGTGTGGAATGATGTTTAAAATGAGGTGTGGAATGATGTGGGAATGATTTGTGGAATGAGGTGTGGAATGATGTGTGGAATGAGGTGGGGAATAAGGTGTGGAATGATGTGTGGAATGAGGTGTGAAATGATGTGTGGAATGATGTTTAAAATGATGTGTGGAATGATGTGTGGAATGATGTGTGGAATGATGTATGGAATGATGTGTGGAATATTGTGTGCAATAATGTGTGGTATGAGGTGTGGAATGATGTGTGGAATGAGGTGTGGAATGATGTTTGGAATGAGGTGTGAAATGACGTGTGGAATGATGTGTGGAATGATGTGTGGAATGATGTGTGGAATAATGTGTGGAATGAGGATTGGAATGATGTGTGGAATGAAGTTTGGAATGATGTGTTTAATGAATTGTGGAATGATGTGTGGAATGATGTGTGGAATGATGTGTGGAATGACGTTTAGAATGAGCTGTGCAATGATGTGTGGAATGTATTGTGGAATGAGGTGTGGAATGATGTGAGGAATGATGTGTGGAATAATATGTGGAATGATGTGTGGATGATGTGTGGAATGAGGTGTGGAATGAGGTGTGGAATCATGTTTGGAATGAGGTGTGGAATGATGTGTGGAATGATGTTTGAAATGATGCGTGGAATGATGCGTGGAATGATGTGTGGAATGAATTGAGGAATGATGTGTGGAATAATGAGTTTAATGATGTCTGGATGATGTGCTTAATGATGTTTCGAATGAGGTGTGGAATGATGTGTGGAATGATGTGTGGAATGAGGTGTGAAATGATGTGTGGAATGATGTTTAAAATGATGTGTGGAATGATGTGTGGAATGATGTGTGGAATGATGTGTGGAATGATGTGTGGAATAATGTGTGGAATGAGGATTGGAATGATGTGTGGAATGATGTGTGGAATGATGTGTTGAATGAGGTGTGGAATTATATGTGGAATGATGTGTCGAATGAGGTTTGGAATGATGCATGGAAGGATATGTGGATTGATGTGTGGAATAAATTGTGGAATGATGCTTGGAATGATGAGTGGAATGATGTGTGGAATGATGTGTGGTATGAGGTGTGGAATGATGTGCGGAATGATGTGTGGTATGATGTGTTCGATAGTGTGAGGAATGATGTCTAGAATGATGTCTGCAATGAGGTGTGGAATGATGTGTGGAATGATGTGTGGAATGAGGTGTGGAATGATGTGTGGAATTATGTTTTTGATTGATTTGTGGAATGAATTGTGGAACGCTGTGTGGAATGAAGAGTGGAATTATGTGTGGAATGATGTGTGGAATGAGGTGACGAATGATGAGTGGAATGATGTGTGGAATGACGTGTGGAATGATGTGTGGAATGATGTGTGGAATGATGTGTGGAATGAAGTTTGGAATATGGTGTGGAATGATCAGTGGAATGATGTATGGAATGATGTGTGGAATGATGTGTGGAATGATGTGTGGAATGATGTGTGGAATGATGTGTGGAAAATGATGAGTGGAATGATGTTTGGAATGATGTGTGGAATGATGTGTGGAATAACGGGTGGAATGTGTTGTGGAATGAGGTGGGAAATGAGGTGTGGAATGATGTGTGGAATGAGGTGTGTAATGATGCGTAGAATGATGCGTGGAATGATGCGTGGAAGGATGTGTGGATTGATGTGTGGAATAAATAGTGGAATGATGTTTAAAATGAGGTGAGGAATGATGTGTGGAATGATGTGTGGAACGAGGTGTGGAATGATATGTGGAATCATGTGTTGAATGAGGTGTGCAATGAAGTATGGAATGATGCGTGCAATGCTGCGTGGAATTATGCATGGAAGGATGTGTGGATAGATGTGTGGAATAAATTGTGGAATGATGTTTGGAATGATGAGTGGAACGATGTGTGGAATGATGTCTGGAATAATGTCTGGAATGAGGTGTTGAATGATGTGTGGAATGATATGTGAAATGGTGTGTGGAAGGATGTGTGGTATGATGTTTGTAATGATAAGTTGAATGATGTGTGCGATGATTAGTGGAATGATTTGTGGAATGAGGTATGGAATGACGTTTGGAATGATATGTGGAATGATGTGTGGAATGAGGTGTGGAATGATGTGTGGAACGATATGTGGAATGATGGGTGGAATGATGTTTGAAATGATGTGTAGAATGATGTGTGGAATGATGAGTGGAATGATGTGTGGAATGATGTCTAGAAAGATGTGTGGAATGATGTGTGGAATGAAATGTGGAATGATGTGCGGAATGATGTATGGAATGATGTGTGGAATGATGCTTAGAATGATGCGTGGAATGATGTGTGGAATTAATTGTGGAATGATGTTTGGAATGATGAGTCGAATGATGTGTGGAATGATGTGTGGTATGAGGTGTGGAATGATGTGCGGAATGATGTGTGGTAAGATGTGTTCGATGGTGTGAGGAATGATGTCTGGAATGATGTCTGGAATGAGGAGTGGAATGATGTGTGGAATGATATGTGGAATGGTGTGTGGAATGATGTGTGGAATGATGTGTAGAATGATGTGTGGAATGATGAGTGGAATGATGTGTGGAATGATGTCTAGAAAGATGTGTGGAATGATGTGTGGAATAAAATGTGGAATGATGTGCGGAATGATGCATGGAATGATGTGTGGAATGATGCTTAGAATGATGCGTGGAATGATGTGTGGAATTAATTGAGAATGGTGTGTGGAATGATGTTTAAAATGAGGTGTGGAATGATGTGGGAATGATTTGTGGAATGAGGTATGGAATGATTTGTGGAATGAGGTGTGGAATGATGTGTGGAATGATGTGTGGAATGGCGTGTTGTCTGGTGTGTGGAATGTGTTGTGGAATAATGTGTGGAATAAGGTGTGGAATGATGTGTGGAATCATGTGTTGAATGAGTTGTGGAATGAGGTGTGGAGTGATGCGTGGAATGATGCGTGGAATGATGCATGGAAGGATGTGTGGATTGATGTGTGGAATAAATTGTGGTATTTGGTTTAGAATGATGAGTGGAATCATGTGTGGAATGATGTGTGGTATGAGGTGTGGAATGAGGTGTGGAATGTTCTATGGTATGAAGTGAGGAATGATATGTGGAATGATGTGTGGAATGATGTGTGGAATGATGTGTGGAATGAGGCGTGGAATGAAGAATGGAATGATGTGTGAAATGATGTGTGGAATAACGGATGGAATGTGTTGTGGAATGAGGTGGGAAATGAGGTGTGGAATGATGTGTGGAATGAGGTCTGTAATGATGCGTGGAATGATGCGTGGAATGATGCGTGGAAGGATGTGTGGATTGATGTGTGGAATAAATAGTGGAATGATGTTTAAAATTAGGTGTGGAATGATGTGTGGAATGATGTGTGGAATGAGGTGTGGAATGATGTGTGGAATCATGTGTTGAATGAGGTGCAGATTGAGGTGTGGAATGATGCATGGAATGATGCGTGGAATGATGCATGGAAGGATGTGTGGATTGATGTGTGGAATGATGTGTGTTATGAGGTGTGGAATGATGTGCGGAATGATGTGTGGTATGATGTGTTCGATCGTGTGAGGAATGATGTCTGGAATGATGTCTGGAATGAGGTGTGGAATGATGTGTGGAATGATATGTGGAATGGTGTGTGGAATGATGTGTGGAATGATGTGTGGAATGAGGTGTGAATTAATGTGTGGAATGATGATTGGAATGATGTGTGGAATGATGTGTCGAATTCGGTGTGGAATAATGGGTGGAATGATGTTTGGAATGATGTGTGGAATGATGTGTGGAATGAGGTTTGGAATGATGAGTGGAATGATGTGTGGAATGATGTGTGGTATGAGGTGTGGAATGAAGTGCGGAATGATGTGTGGTAAGATGTGTTCGATGGTGTGAGGAATGATGTCTGGAATGATGTCTGGAATGAGGAGTGGAATGATGTGTGGAATGATATGTGGAATGGTGTGTGGAATGATGTGTGGAATGATGAGTAGAATGATGTGTGGAATGATGAGTGGAATGATGTGTGGAATGATGTCTAGAAAGATGTGTGGAATGATGTGTGGAATAAAATGTGGAATGATGTGCGGAATGATGCATGGAATGATGTGTGGAATGATGCTTAGAATGATGCGTGGAATGATGTGTGGAATTAATTGAGAATGGTGTGTGGAATGATGTTTAAAATGAGGTGTGGAATGATGTGGGAATGATTTGTGGAATGAGGTATGGAATGAGTTGTGAAATGAGGTGTGGAATGATGTGTGGAATGATGTGTGGAATGACGTGTTGTATGGTGTGTGGAATGGGTTGTGGAATAATGTGTGGAATAAGGTGTGGAATGATGTGTGGAATCATGTGTTGAATGAGGTGTGGAATGAGGTGTGGAGTGATGCGTGAAATGATGCGTGGAATGATGCATGGAAGGATGTGTGGATTGATGTGTGGAATAAATTGTGGTATGTTGTTTGGAATGATGAGTGGAATCATGTGTGGAATGATGTGTGGTATGAGGTGTGGAATGAGGTGTGGAATGTTCTATGGAATGAAGTGAGGAATGATATGTGGAATGATGTGTGGAATGATGTGTGGAATGATGTGTGGAATGAGGCGTGGAATGAAGAATGGAATGATGTGTGAAATGATGTGTGGAATAACGGATGGAATGTGTTGTGGAATGAGGTGGGAAATGAGGTGTGGAATGATGTGTGGAATGAGGTGTGTAATGATGCGTGGAATGATGCGTGGAATGATGCGTGGAAGGATGTGTGGATTGATGTGTGGAATAACTAGTGGAATGATGTTTAAAATTAGGTGTGGAATGATGTGTGGAATGATGTGTGGAATGAGGTGTGGAATGATGTGTGGAATCATGTGTTGAATGAGGTGCAGATTGACGTGTGGAATGATGCATGGAATGATGCGTGGAATGATGCATGGAAGGATGTGTGGATTGATGTGTGGAATGATGTGTGTTATGAGGTGTGGAATGATGTGCGGAATGATGTGTGGTATGATGTGTTCGATCGTGTGAGGAATGATGTCTGGAATGATGTCTGGAATGAGGTGTGGAATGATGTGTGGAATGATATGTGGAATGGTGTGTGGAATGATGTGTGGAATGATGTGTGGAATGAGGTGTGAATTAATGTGTGGAATGATGATTGGAATGATGTGTGGAATGATGTGTCGAATTCGGTGTGGAATAATGGGTGGAATGATGTTTGGAATGATGTGTGGAATGATGTGTGGAATGAGGTGTGGAAAGATGTGTGGAATGGTGTGTGGAATGATGTGTAGAATGAGGGGTGGTATGATGTGTGGAATGAGATCTGGAATGATGTGTGGAATGATGTGTAGAATGATGTGTGGAATGATGTCTGGAATGATGTGTGGAATGATGTGTGGAATGATGTTTGGAATGATGTGTGGAATGAGGTTTCGAATATGGTGTGGAATGATGTGTGGAATGATGTGTGGAATGATGTTTGGAATGATGTGTGGAATGACGTTTCGAATGAGGTGTGGAATGTTGGTTGGAATGATATGTGGAATGATGTGTGGAATGAGGTGTGGAATGATGTGTGAAATGATGTGTGGAATGATGTTTGGAATGATGTGTGGAATAACGTGTGGAAAGTTGTTTGGAATGATGTGTGGAATGATGTATGGAATGAGTTGTTGAATGATGTGTGGAATGAGTTGTGGAATGATGTGTGGAATAAGTTGCGGAATGATGTGTGTAATGATATGTGGAATGATGTGGTGGAATGATGTGTGGAATGATGTTTGCAATGAGGTTTGGAATGATGTGTGGAATGAGGTTTGGAATGATGTGTGGAATGATGTGTGGAAAGATGTGTTGAATGATGTGTGGAATGATGTGTCAAATGATATGTGGAATGAGGTGTGGAATGATATGGTGGAATGATGTGTGGAATGATGTGTGGAATGATGTTTGGAATGAGGTGTGGAATGATGTGTGGAATGATGTGTGGATTGAAGTGTGGATTGATGTGTGGAATGAATTGTGGAACGCTGTGTGGAATGAAGAGTGGAAATATGTGTGGAATGATGTGTGGAATTATGTTTAGAATGAGTTGTTTAATGATGTGTGGAATGATTTGTGGAATGAGGTGTGGAATGATGTGTGGAATGAAGTGTGGAATGATGTTTAGAATGAGGTGTGGAATGAAATATGGAATGATTTGTGGAATTAGGTGTGGAATGATGTGTGGAATGATGTGTGGAATAATATGTGGAATGATGTGTGGATGATGCATGGAATGAGGTGTGGAATGGTGTGTGGATTGATGTGTGGAATGAGGCGTGTAATGATGTGTGCAATGAGGTGTGGAATGAGATGTGGAATGAGGTGAGGAATGATATGTGAAATCATGTGTTGAATGAGGTGTGGAATGAGGTATGAAATGATGCGTGGAATGATGCGTGGAATGATGCATGGAAGGATGTGTGGATTGATGTGTGGAATAAATTGTGGAATGATGTTTGGAATGATGAATGGAATGATGTGTGGAATGATGTGTGGTATGAGGTGTAGAATGATGTTTGGAATGATGTTTGGTAAAATGTGTTCGATGGTGTGAGGAATGATGTCTGGAATGATGGCTGGAATGAGGTGTGGAATGATGTGTGGATTGATATGTGGAATGGTGTGTGGAACGATGTGTGGAATGAGGTTTGTAATGATAAGTTGAATGATGTGTGCGATGATTAGTGGAATGATTTGTGGAATGAGGTATGGAATGATGTGTGGAATGATATGCGGAATGATGTGTGGAATGAGGTGTGGCATGATGTGTGGAATGATGTGTGGAATGATGCGTGGAATGATGTGTGGAATGATGTCTAGAAAGATGTATGGAATGATGTGTGGAATGAAATGTAGAATGATGTGTGGAATGATGTACGGAATGATGTGTGGAATGATGCTTAGAATGATGCGTGGAATGATGTGTGGAATGAATTGTGGAACGGTGTGTGGAATGATGTTTAAAATGAGGTGTGGAATGATGTGGGAATGATTTGTGGAATGAGGTGTGGAATGATGTGTGGAATGAGGTGTGGAATAAGGTGTGGAATAATGAGTGGAATGACGTATGGAATGATGTGTGGAATGATGTCCCGAATGATGTGTGGAATGATGTGTGGAATGATGTGTGGTCTGCTGTGTGGAAGGAGTTGTGGAATGATGTGCGGAATGAGGTGTGGAATGATGTGTGGAATCATGTGTTGAATGAGGTGTGGAATGAGGTGTGGAATGATGCGTGGAATGATGCGTGGAATGATGCATGGAAGGATGTGTGGATTGATGTGTGGAATAAATTGTGGTATGTTGTTTGGAATGATGAATGGAATCATGTGTGGAATGATGTGTGGTATGAGGTGTGGAATGAGGTGTGGAATGTTTTATGGAATGAAGTGAGGAATGATATGTGAAATGATGTGTGGAATGATGTGTGGAATGAGGCGTGGAATGAGGAATGGAATGATGTGTGAAATGATGTGTGGAATGCTGTGTGGCATAGGTTTGGAATGTTGTGTGGAAAGATGCGTGGAATGATGTGTAGAATGAGGTTTGGAACGTTGTGTGGAACGATTGGTGTAATGATGTGTGAAATAATATGTGGAATGAGGTTTGGAATGATGTGTGGAATGATGTTTGGAATTATGTGTGGAATGATGTGTGGAATAACGGGTGGAATGGGTTGTGGAATGAGATGGGAAATGAGGTGAGGAATGATGTCTGGAATGAGGTGTGTAATGATGTGTGGAATGATGCGTGGAATGATGCGTGGAAGGATGTGTGGATTGATGTGTGGAATAAATAGTGGAATGATGATTAAAATGAGGTGAGGAATGATGTGTGGAATGATGTGTGCAATGAGGTGAGGAATGATGTTTTGAATCATCTGTTGTATGAGCTGCGGAATGAGGTGTGAAATGATGCGTGGAATGATGCGTGGAATGATGCATGGAAGGATGTGTGGATTGATGTGTGGAACAAAATGTGGAATGATGTTTGGAATGTTGAGTGGAATGATGTGTGGAATGATGTGTGGTATGAGGTGTGGAATGATGTGCGGAATGATGTGTGGCATGATGTGTTCGATGGTGTGATGAATGCTGTCTGGAATGATGTCTGGAATGAGGTGTGAAATGATGTGTGGAATGATATGTGGAATGATGTGTGGAAGGATGTGTCGAATGAGGTTTGTAATGATAAGTTGAATGATGTGTGCGATGATGTGTGGAATGATTTGTGGAATGAGGTATGGAATGAAGTGTGGAATGATATGTGGAATGATGTGTGGAATGATATGGGGAATGATGCGTGGAATGATGTGTGGAATGATGCGTGGAATGATGTGTGCAATGAATTGAGGAATGATGCGTGGTATAATGAGTTTAATGATGTCTGGATGATGTGCGTAATGATGTTTCGAATGAGGTGTGGAATGATGTGTGGAATGATGTGTGGAATGACGTGTGAAATGATGTGTGGAATGATGTGTGGAATGATTTGTGGAATAATATGTAGAATGATGTGTGGAATGATGTGTGGAATGAGGTGTGGAATGATGTGTGGAATGAGGTGTGAAATGATGTGTGGAATGATGTTTAAAATGACGTGTGGAATGATGTGTGGAATGATGTGTGGAATGATGTGTGGAATGATGTGTGGAATGACTTGTGGAATAATATGTAGAATGATGTGTGGAATGATGTGTGGAATGAGGTGTGGAATGATGTGTGGAATGAGGTGTGAAATGATGTGTGGAATGATGTTTAAAATGACGTGTGGAATGATGTGTGGAATGATGTGTGGAATGATGTGTAGAATGATGTGTGGAATAATGTGTGGAATGAGGATTGGAATGATGTGTGGAATGAAGTTTGGAATGATGTGTGGAATGAATTGTGGAATGATGTGTGGAATGATGTGTGGAATGATGTTTAGAATGAGCTGTGCAATGATGTGTGGAATGAATTGTGGAATGAGGTGTGGAATGATGTGTGGAATGATGTGTGGAATGACGTGTGAAATGATGTGTGGAATGATGTGTGGAATGATTTGTGGAATAATATGTAGAATGATGTGTGGAATGATGTGTGGAATGAGGTGTGGAATGATGTGTGGAATGAGGTGTGAAATGATGTGTGGAATGATGTTTAAAATGACGTGTGGAATGATGTGTGGAATGATGTGTGGAATTATGTGTAGAATGATGTGTGGAATAATGTGTGGAATGAGGATTGGAATGATGTGTGGAATGAAGTTTGGAATGATGTTTGGAATGAATTGTGGAATGATGTGTGGAATGATGTGTGGAATGATGTTTAGAATGAGCTGTGCAATGATGTGTGGAATGATTTGTGGAATGAGGTGTGGAATGATGTGTGGAATGATGTGTGGAATAATATGTGGAATGATGTGTGGATGATGTGTGGAATGAATTGAGGAATGAAGTGTGGAATAATGAGTTTAATGATGTCTGGATGATGTGCGTAATGATGTTTCGAATGAGGTGTGGAATGATGTGTGGAATGATGTGTGGAATCATGTGTGGAATGAGGTGTGGAATGATGTGTGGAATGATGTGTGGAATGATGTGTGAAATGATGTGCGGAATGAGGTGTGAAATGATGTGTGGAATGATGTTTAAAATGATGTGTGGAATGATGTGTGGAATAATATGGAGAATGATGTGTGGAATGATGTGTGGAATGAGGTGTGCAATGATGTGCGGAATGAGGTGTGAAATGATGTGTGGAATGATGTTTAAAATGATGTGTGGAATGATGTGTGGAATGATGTATGGAATGATGTGTAGAATGATGTGTGGAATAATGTGTGGAATGAGGATTGGAATGAAGTGTGCAATGAAGTTTGGAATGATGTGTGGAATGAATTGTGGAATGATGTGTGGAATGATGTTTAGAATGAGCTGTGCAATGATGTATGGAATGATTTGTGGAATGAGGTGTGGAATGATGTGTGGAATGTTGTGTGGAATAATATGTGGAATGATGTGTGGATGATGTGAGGTATGAGGTGTGGAATGAGGTATGGAATCATGTGTGGAATGAGGTGTGGAATGATGTGTGGAATGATGTTTGAAATGATGCGTGGAATGATGCGTGGAATGATGTGTGGAATGAATTGAGGAATGATGTGTGGAATAATGAGTTTAATGATATCTGGAGGATGTGCGTAATGATGTTTCGAATGAGTTGTGGAATGATGTGTGGAATGATGTGTGGAATGATGTGTGAAATGATGTGTGGAATGATGTGTGGAATGATGTGTGGAATGATGTGTGGAATGATGTGTGGAATAATGTGTGGAATGAGGATTGGAATGATGTGTGGAATGATGTGTGGAATGATGTGTTGAATGAGGTGTGTAATTATATGTGGAATGATGTGTCGAATGAGGTTTAGAATGATGCATGGAAGGATGTGTGGATTGATGTGTGGAATAAATTGTGGAATAATGCTTGGAATGATGAGTGGAATGATGTGTGGAATGATGTGCAGAATGATGTGTGGTATGATGTGTTCGATAGTGTGAGGAATGATGTCTGGAATGTTGTCTGCAATGAGGTGTGGAATGATGTGTGGAATGATGTGTGGAATGAGGTGTGGAATGATGTGTGGAATGATGTTTTTGATTGATGTAGAATGAATTGTGGAACGCTGTGTGGAATGAAGATTGGAATTATGTGTGGAATGATGTGTGGAATTAAGATTAGAATGAGGTGTTTAATGATGTGTGGAATGATTTGTGGAAAAAGGTGTGGAATGTTTTGTGGAATGAGTTGTGGAATGATGTGTGGAATGATGTGTGGAATAATATGTGAAATGATGTGTGGATGATGCGTGGAATGAGGTGTGGAATGGTGTGTGGAATAATGTAGGAATGAGGCGTGTAATGATGTGTGGAATGAGGTGTGGAATGAGATGTGGAATGAGGTGAGGAATGATGAGTGGAATGATGTGTGGAATGATGTGTGGAATGATGCATGGAATGACGTGTGGAATGATGTGTGGAATGATGTGTGGAATGATGTGTGGAATGAAGTTTGGAATGTGGTGTGGAATGATCAGTGGAATGATGTATGGAATGATGTGTGGAATGATGTGTGGAATGATGTGTGGAATGATGTGTGGAATGATGTGTGGAAAATGATGAGTGGAATGATGTTTGGAATGATGTGTGGAATGATGTGTGGAATAACGGGTGGAATGTGTTGTGGAATGAGGTGGGAAATGAGGTGTGGAATGATGTGTGGAATGAGGTGTGTAATGATGCGTGGAATGATGCGTGGAATGATGCGTGGAAGGATGTGTGGATTGATGTTGTGGAATAAATAGTGGAATGATGTTTAAAATGTGGTGAGGAATGATGTGTGGAATGATGTGTGGAATGAGGTGTGGAATGATGTGTGGAATCATGTGTTGAATGAGGTGTGGAATGAGGTATGGAATGATGCGTGGAATGATGCGTGGAATTATGCATGGAAGGATGTGTGGATTGATGTGTGGAATAAATTGTGGAATGATGTTTGGAATGATGAATGGAATGATGTGTGGAATGATGTCTGGAATAATGTCTGGAATGAGGTGTGGAACGATGTGTGGAATGATATGTGGAATGGTGTGTGGAAGGATGTGTGGAATGAGGTTTGTAATGATAAGATGAATGATGTGTGCGATGATTAGTGGAATGATTTGTGGAATGAGTTATGGAATGATGTGTGGAATGATATGTGGAATGATGTGTGGAATGAGGTGTGGAATGATGTGTGGAATGATATGTGGAATGATGGGTGGAATGACGTGTGGAATGATGTGTAGAATGATGTTTGGAATGATGAGTGGAATGATTTGTGGAATGATGTCTAGAAAGATGTGTGGAATGATGTGTGGAATGAAATGTGGAATGATGTGGGGAATGATGTATGGAATGATGTGTGCAATGATGCTTAGAATGATGCGTGGAATGATGTGTGGAATAAATTGTGGAATGATGTTTGGAATGATGAGTGGAATGATGTGTGGAATGATGTGTGGTATGAGGTGTGGAATGATGTGCGGAATGATGTGTGGTCAGCTGTGTATGATGGTGTGAGGAATGATGTCTTGAATGATGTCTGGAATGAGGTGTGGAATGATGTGTGGAATGATATGTGGAATGGTGTGTGGAAGGATGTGTGGAATGAAGATTGTAATGATAATTTGAATGATGTGTGCGATGATTAGTGGAATGATTTGTGGAATGAGGTATGGAATGATGTGTGGAATGATATGTGGAATGAGGTGTGGAATGAGGTGTGGAATGATGTGTGGAATAATATGTGGAATGATGGGTGGAATGATGTGCGGAATGATGTGTAGAATGATGTGTGGAATGATGAGTGGAATGATGTGTAGAATGATGTGTGGAATGAGGCGTGGAATGAAGAATGGAATGATGTGTGAAATGATGTGTGGAATGCTTTGTGGCATAGGTTTGGAATGTTGTGTGGAATGAAGTGTGGAATGTGGTGTGGAATGATGTTTGGAAAGATGCGTGGAATGATGTGTAGAATGAGGTTTGTAATGTTAAGTTGAATGACGTGTACGATGATTAGTGGAATGATTTGTGGAATGAGGTATGGAATGATGTGTGGAATGATATGTGGAATGATGTGTGGAATGAGGTGTGGAATGATGTGTGGAATTATATGTGGAATGATGGGTGGAATGATGTGTGGAATGATGTGTCGAATGATGTGTGCAATGATGAGTGGAATGATGTGTGGAATGATGTCTAGAAAGATGTGTGGAATGATGTGTGGAATGAAATGTGGAATGATGTGCGGAATGCTGTATGGAATGATGTGTGGAATGATGCTTAGAATGATGCGTGGAATGATGTGTGGAATGAATTGTGGAATGGTGTGTGGAATGATGTTTAAAATGAGGTGTGGAATGATGTGGGAATGATTTGTGGAATGAGGTGTGGAATGATGTGTGGAATGAGGTGTGGAATGAGGTGTGGAATAATGAGTGGAATGACGTATGGAATGATGTGTGGAATGATGTCCCGAATGATGTGTGGAATGATGTGTGGAATGATGTGTGGTCTGGTGTGTGGAATGAGTTGTGGAATAATGTGTGGAATGAGGTGTGGAATGATGTGTGGAATCATGTGTTGAATGAGGTGTGGAATGAGGTGTGGAATGTTGCGTGGAATGATGCGTGGAATGGTGTGTGGAAGGATGTGTGGAATGAGGTTTGTAATGATAAGTTGAATGATGTGTGCGATGATTAGTGGAATGATTTGTGGAATGAGGTATGGAATGATGTGTGGAATGATATGTGGAATGATGTGTGGAATGAGGTGTGGAATGATGTGTGGAATGATATGTGGAATGATGGGTGGAATGATGTGTGGAATGATGTGTAGAATGATGTGTGGAATGATGAGTGGAATGATGTGTGGAATGATGTCTAGAAAGATGAGTGGAATGATGTGTGGAATGAAATGTGGAATGATGTGCGGAATGATGTATGGAATGATGTGTGGAATGATGCTTAGAATGATGCGTGGAATGATGTGTGGAATAAATTGTGGAATGATGTTTGCAATGATGAGTGGAATGATGTGTGGAATGATGTGTGGTATGAGGTGTGGAATGATGTGCGGAATGATGTGTGGTCAGCTGTGTTCGATGGTGTGAGGAATGATGTCTGGAATGATGTCTGGAATGAGGTGTGGAATGATGTGTGGAATGATATGTGGAATGGTGTTTGGAAGGATGTGTGGAATGAGGATTGTAATGATAAGTTGAATGATGTGTGCGATGATTAGTGGAATGATTTTTAGAATGAGGTTTGGAATGGTGTGTGGAATGATATGTGGAATGATGTGTGGAATGAGGTGTGGAATGATGTGTGGAATGATGTCTAGAAAGATGTGTGGAATGCTGTGTGGAATGAAATGTGGAATGATGTGCGGAATGCTGTATGGAATGATGTGTGGAATGATGCTTAGAATGATGCGTGGAATGATGTGTGGAATGAATTGTGGAATGGTGTGAGGAATGATGTTTAAAATGAGGTGTGGAATGATGTGGGAATGATTTGTGGAATGAGGTGTGGAATGATGTGTGGAATGAGGTGTGGAATGAGGTGTGGAATAATGAGTGGAATGACGTATGGAATGATGTGTGGAATGATGTCCCGAATGATGTGTGGAATGATGTGTGGAATGATGTGTGGTCTGGTGTGTGGAATGAGTTGTGGAATAATGTGTGGAATGAGGTGTGGAATGATGTGTGGAATAATGTGTTGAAAGAGGTGTGGAATGAGGTGTGGAATGATGCGTGGAATGAAGCGTGGAATGATGCATGGAAGGATGTGTGGATTGATGTGTGGAATAAATTGTGGTATGGTGTTTGGAATGATGAGTGGAATCATGTGTGGAATGATGTGTGGTATGATGTGTGGAATGAGGTGTGGAATGTTTTATGGAATGAAGTGAGGAATGATATGTGGAATGATGTGTGGAATGATGTGTGGAATGAGGCGTGGAATGAAGAATGGAATGATGTGTGAAATGATGTGTGGAATGCTTTGTGGCATAGGTTTGGAATGTTGTGTGGAATGAAGTGTGGAATGAGGTGTCGAATGATGTGTGGAAAGATGCGTGAAATGATGTGTAGAATGAGGTTTGTAATGATAAGTTGAATGATGTGTGCGATGATTAGTGGAATGATTTGTGGAATGAGCTATGGAATGATGTGTGGAATGATATGTGGAATGATGTTTGGAATGAGGTGTGGAATGCTGTGTGGAATGATATGTGGAATGATGTGTCGAATGATGTGTGGAATGATGAGTGGAATGATGTGTGGAATGATGTCTAGAAAGATGTGTGGACTGATGTGTGCAATGAAGTGTGGAATGATGTGCAGAATGCTGTATGGAATGATGTGTGGAATGATCCTTAGAATGATGCGTGGAATGATGTGTGGAATGAATTGTGGAATGGTGTGTGGAATGATGATTAAAATGAGGTGTTGAATGATGTGGGAATGATTTGTGGAATGAGGTGTGGAATGATGTGTGGAATGAGGTGTGGAATGAGGTGTGGAATAATGAGTGGAATGACGTATGGAATGATGTGTGGAATGATGTCCCGAATGATGTGTGGAATGATGTGTGGAATGATGTGTGGTCTGGTGTGTGGAATGAGTTGTGCAATGATGTGTGGACTGATGCGTGGAATGATGCATGGAATGATGTGTGGATTGATGTGTGGAATAAATAGTGGAATGAAGTTTAAAATGAGGTGAGGAATGGTGTGTGGAATGATGTGTGGAATGAGGTGTGGAATGATGTGTGGAATCATGTGTTGAATGAGGTGTGGAATGAGGTGTGGAATGATGCGTGGAATGATGCGTGGAATGATGCATGGAAGGATGTGTGGATTGATGTGTGGAATAAATTGTGGAATGATGTTTGGAATGTTGAGTGGAATGATGTGTGGAATGATGTCTGGAATGATGTCTGGAATGAGGTGTGAAATGATGTGTGGAATGATATGTGGAATGGTGTGTCGAAGAATGTGTGGAATGAGGGTTGTAATGATAAGTTGAATGATGTGTGCGATGATTTGTTGAATGCTTTGTGGAATGAGGTATGGAATGATGTGTGGAATGATATGTGGAATGATGTGTGGAATGATATGTGGAATGATGAGGGAATGATGTGTGGAATGATGCGTGGAATGATGTGTGCAATGAATTGATGAATGATGTGTGGAATGATGTGTGGAATGATGTGTGGAATGATGTTTGGAATAATATGTGGAATGATAAGTGGAATGCTGTGTGGAATGAGGTGTGGAATGATGTGTGGAATGAGGTGTGAAATGATGTGTGGAATGATGTTTAAAATGATGTGTGGAATGATGTGTGGAATGATGTGTGGAATGATGTGTGGAATAATGTGTGGAATGAGGATTGGAATGATGTGTGGAATGAAGTTTGGAATGGTGTTTGGAATGATGTTTGGAATGACGGTTTGAATGAGTTGTGGAATGAGGTTTGGAATGATGTGTGGAATGATATGTGGAATGATGCGCGGAATGATGCGTGGAATGATGTGTGGAATGAATTGTGGAATGATGCGTGGAATGATGTGTGGAATGATGTGTGGAATGATGTTTAGAATGAGCTGAGCAATGATGTGTGGAATGATTTGTGGAATGAGGTGTGGAATGATGTGGAATGATGTGTGGAATAATATGTGGAATGATGTGTGGATAATCTGTGGAATGAGGTGTGGAATGAGGTGTGGAATCATGTGTGGAATGAGGTGTGGAATGATGTGTGGAATGATGTTTGAAATGATGTGTGGAATGATGTGTGGAATGATGTGTTGAATGAGGTGTGGAATTATATGTGGAATGATGTGTCGAATGAGGTGTGGAATGATGCATGGAAGGATGTGTGGATTGATGTGTGGAATAAATTGGGGAATGATGTTTGGAATGATGAGTGGAATGATGTGTGGAATGATGTGTGGTATGATGTGTTCGATAGTGTGAGGAATGATGTCTGGAATGATGTCTGCAATGAGGTGTGGAATGATGTGTGGAATGATGTGTGGAATGAGGTGTGGAATGATGTGTGGAATGATGTGTGAAATAACATGTGGAATGATGTGTGGAGGATGTGTGGAATGAGGTGCGGAATGAGATGTGGAATGAGGTGAGGAATGATGAGTGGAATGATGTGTGGAATGATGTGTGGAATGATGCATGGAATGACGTGTGGAATGATCTGTGGAATGATGTGTGAAACGATGTGTGTAATGATGTTTGGAATGTGGTGTGGAATGATCAGTGGAATGAAGTATGGAATGATGTGTGGAATGATGTGTGGAAAGATGTGTGGAATGATGTGTGGAATGATGTGTGGAATGATGTGTGGAATGATGTGTGGAATGATGTGTGTAATGATGTGTGGAATGAGTTGTGGAATGATGTGTGGAATGAGTTGTGGAATGATGTATGTAATGCAATGTGGAATGATGTGGTGGAATGATGTGCGGAATAACGTGTGGAAAGATGTTTGGAATATAGTGTGGAATGATGTATGGAATGAGTTGTTGAATGATGTGTGGAATGAGTTGTGGAATGATGTGTGGAATGAGTTGTGGAATGATGTATGTAATGCAATGTGGAATGATGTGGTGGAATGATGTGTGGAATGATGTTTGGAATGAGGTGTGGAATGATGTGTGTAATGATGTGTTGAATGAGATTTGGAATGTTGTGTGGAATGAGGTGTGGAATGATGTGTGGAATGATGGGTGGAATGATGTGTGGATTGATGTGTAGAATGATGTGTGGAATGATGTGTGGAATGATGTGTGGAATTATGTCTAGAAAGATTTGTGGAATGATGTGTGGAATGAAATGTGGAATGATGTGTGGAATGATGTATGGAATGATGTGTGGAATGATGCTTAGAATGATGCGTCGAATGATGTGTGGAATGAATTGTGGAATGGTGTGTGGAATGATGTTTAAAATGAGGTGTGGAATGATGTGGGAATGATTTGTGGACTGAGGTGTGGAATGATGTGTGGAATGAGGTGTGGAATGAGGTGTGGAATGATGCTTAGAATGTTGCGTGGAATGATGTGTGGAACGAATAGTGGAATGGTGTGTGGAATGATGTTTAACATGAGGTGTGGAATGATGTGGGAATGATTTGTGGACTGAGGTTTGGAATGATGTGTAGAATGAGGTGTGGAATGAGGTGTGGAATAATGAGTGGAATGACGTATGGAATGATGTGAGCAATGATGTCCCGAATGATGTTTGGAATGATGTTTGGAATGATGTGTGGTCTGGTGTGTGGAATGAGGTGTGGAATGATGTGTGGAATGAGGTGTGGAATGATGTGTGGAATCATGTGTTGAAAGAGGTGTGGAATGAGGTTTGGAATGATGCGTGGAATGATGCATGGAATGATGCAAGAAAGGAGGTGTGGATTGATGTGTGGAATAAATTGTGGAATGATATTTGGAATGATGAGTGGAATGATGTGTGGAATGATGTGTGGTATGAGGTGTGGAATGAGGTGTGGAATGTTTTATGGAATGAAGTGAGGAATGATATGTGGAATGATGTGTGGAATGATGTGTGGAATGATGCGTGGAATGAGGCGTGGAATAAGGAATGGAATGATATGTGAAATGATGTGTGGAATGCTGTGTGGCATAGGTTTGGAATGTTATGTGGAATGATGTGCAGAATGAGGTGTGGAAAATTGTGTGGAATGATGTGTGGAATGATGTGTGGAATGAGTAGTGGAATGATGTGTGGAAAGATGCGTGGAATTATGTGTAGAATGAGGTTCGGAATGATGTGTGGAATGATGGGTGTAATGATGTGTGGAATAATATGTGGAATGAGGTTTGGAATGATGTGTGGAATGATGTTTGGAATGATGTGTGGAATGATGTGTGGAATAACGGGTGGAATGTGTTGTGGAATGAGGTTGGAAATAGGGTGTGGAATGATTTGTGGAATGCGTTGTGTAATGATGCGTGGAATGATGCGTGGAATGATGCGTGGAAGGATGTGTGGATTGATGTGTGGAATAAATAGTGGAATGATGTTTGGAATGATAAGTGGAATGATGTGTGGAATAATGTGTGGTATGAGGTGTGGAATGAGGTGTGGAATGTTTTATGGAATGAAGTGAGGAATGAAATGTGGAATGATGTGTGGAATGATGTGTGGAATGATGCGTGGAATGAGGCGTGGAATAAGGAATGGAATGATATGTGAAATGATGTGTGGAATGCTGTGTGGCATAGGTTTGGAATGTTGTGTGGAATGATGTGCAGAATGAGGTGTGGAAAATTGCGTGGAATGATGTGTGGAATGATGTGTGGAATGAGTTGTGGAATGATGTGTGGAAAGATGCGTGGAATGATGTGTAGAATGAGGATCGGAATGATGTGTGGAATGATGGGTGTAATGATGTGTGGAATAATGTGTGGAATGAGGTTTGGAATGATGTGTGGAATGATGTTTGGAATGATGTGTGGAATGATGTGTGGAATAACGGTTGGAATGTGTTGTGGAAAGAGGTTGGAAATGAGGTGTGAAATGATTTGTGGAATGAGGTGTGTAATGATGCGTGGAATGATGCGTGGAATGATGCGTGGAAGGATGTGTGGATTGATGTGTGGAATAAATAGTGGAATGATGTTTAAAGTTTGGTGTGTAATGATGTGTGGAATGATGTGTGGAATGAGGTGTGGAATGATGTGTGGAATCATGTGTTGAATGAGGTGCGGATTGGGCTGTGGAATGATGCGTGGAATGATGCATGGAAGGATGTGCGGATTGATGTGTCGAATGATGTGTGGTATGAGGTGTGGAATGATGTGCGGAATGATGTGTGGTATGATGTGTGGAATGAGGTGTGGAATGATGTGTGGAATGATGTGTGGAATGAGGTGTGAATTGATGTGTGGAATGATGATTGGAATGATGTGTGGAAAGATGTGTCGAATTAGGTGTGGAATGGTGGGTGGAATGTTGTTTGGAATGATGTGTGGAATGATGTGTAGAATGAGGGGTGGAATGATGTGTGAAATGATGTGTTAAATGATGTTTGGAATGATGTCTGGAATGATGTGTGGAATGTTGTATGGAATGATATGTCGAATGATGTTTGGAATGATGTGTGGAATGACGTTTCGAATGAGGTGTGTAATGTTGGTTGGAATGATGTATGGAATGATGTGTGGAATGAGGTGTGCAATAATGTGTGAAATGATGTGTGGAATGATGTTTGGAATGATGTGTGGAATAACGTGTGGAAAGATTTTTGGAATATTGTGTGGAATGATGTATGGAATGAGTTGTTGAATGATGTGTGGAATGAGTTGTGGAATGATGTGTGGAATGAGTTGTGGAATGATGTATGTAATGCAATGTGGAATGATGTGGTGGAATGATGTGTGGAATGATGTTTGGAATGAGGTGTGGAATGATGTGTGGAATGATGTGTCAAATGATATGTGGAAGGTTGTGTGGAATGATGTGGTGGAATGTTGTGGTGGAATGATGTGTGGAATGATGTTTGGAATGAGGTGTGGAATGATGTGTGGAATGATGTGCAGATTGATGTGTGGAATGAATTGTGGAACGCTGTGTGGAATGAAGAGTGGAATTATGTGTGGAATGATGTGTGGAATAATGTTTAGAATGAGGTGTTTAATTATGTTTTGAATGATTTGTGGAATGATGTGTGGAATGATGTGTGGAATGAGGTGTGGAATGATGTTTAGAATGAGGTGTGGAATGAAATGTGGAATGATTTGTGGAATGAGGTGTGGACTGATGTGTGGAATGATGTGTGGAATAATATGTGGAATGATGTGTGAATATTGCGTGGAATGAGGTGTGGAATGGTGTGTGGAATGATGTTTGGAATGAGGCGTGTAATGATGTGTGGAATGAGGTGTGGAATGCGATGTGGAATGAGGTGAGGAATGATGAGTGGAATGATGTGTGGAATGATGTGTGGAATGATGCATGGAATGACGTGTGGAATGATGTGTGGAATGATGTGTGGAATGATGTGTGTAATGATGTTTGGAATGAGATTTGGAATGATGTTTGGAATGTGGTGTGGAATGATCAGTGGAATGATGTTTGGAATGATGTGTGGAATGATGTGTGGAATGATGTGTCGAATGATGTGTTGAATGATGTGTGGAATGATGTGTGGAATGATGTGTGTAATGATGTTTGGAATGAGATTTGGAATGATGTGTGGAATGAGGTGTGGAATGATGTTTAGAATGATGGGTGGAATGATGTGTGGAATGATGTGTAGAATGATGTGTGGAATGATGTGTGGAATGATGTGTGGAATGATGTCTAGAAAGATGTGTGGAATGATGTGTGGAATGAAATGTGGAAGGATGTGTGGAATGATGTATGGAATGATGTGTGGAATGATGCTTAGAATGATGCGTGGAATGATGTGTGGAATGAATTGTGGAATGGTGTGTGGAATTATGTTTAAAATGAGGTGTGGAATGATGTGGGAATGATTTGTGGAATGAGGTGTGGAATGATGTGTGAAATGAGGTGTGGAATGAGTTGTGGAATGATGCGTGGAATGCTGTGTGGCATAGGTTCGGCATGTTGTGTGGAATGATGTTTAGAATGAGGGGTGGAAAAATGATTGGAATGATGTGTGGAATGATGTGTGGAATGAGGTTTGGAATGATGAGTGGAATGATGTGTGGAATGATGTGTGGTATGAGGTGTGGAATGAGGTGTGGAATGTTTTATGGAATGAAGTGAGGAATGATATGTGGAATGATGTGTGGAATGATGTGTGGAATGATGCGTGGAATGAGGCGTGGAATGATGAGTGAAATGATGTGTGAAATGATGTGTGGAATGCTGTGTGGCATAGGTTTGGAATGTTGTGTGGAATGATGTGTAGAATGAGGGGTGGAAAAATGATTGGAATGATGTGTGGAATGATGTGTGGAATGAGGTTTGGAACGATGTGTGGAATGATGGGTGTAATGATGTGTGGAATAATGCTTGGAATGAGGTTTGGAATGATGTGTGAAATGATGTTTGGAATGATGTGTGGAATGATGTGTGGAATAACGGGTGGAATATGTTGTGGAATGAGGTGGGAAATGAGGTGTGGAATGACGTGTTGAATGATGTGTAATGATGCGTGGAATGATGCGTGGAATGATGCGTGGAAGGATGTGTGGATTGATGTGTGGAATAAATAGTGGAATAATGTTTAAAAAGAGGTGTGAAATGATGTATGGAATGATGTGTGGAATGACGTGTGGAATGATGTGTGGAATGATGTGTGGAATGAAATTTTGAATGATGTGTGGAATGAGGTGTGGAATTATGTGTGGAATGATATGTGGAATGGTGTGTGGAAGGATGTGTGGAATGAGGTTTGTAATGATAATTTGAATGATGCGTGCGATGATTTTTGCAATGATTTGTGGAATGATGTGTGGAATGATGCGTGCTATGGTGTGTGGAATGTATTGAGGAATGATGTCAGGAATAATGAGTATAACGATGTCTGGAT
This sequence comes from Pristiophorus japonicus, assembly GCF_044704955.1. Taxonomy (NCBI): domain Eukaryota; kingdom Metazoa; phylum Chordata; class Chondrichthyes; family Pristiophoridae; genus Pristiophorus; species Pristiophorus japonicus. Next base: position 1,473,423 of record NW_027251362.1, on the reverse strand, counting down.
GATGTGCGGAATTATGTTTAGAATGAGGTGTGAAATGATGTGTGGAATGATGTGTGGAATGATGTGTGGAATGATATGTGGAATGATGTGTGGAATGATGTGTGGAATAATATGTGGAATGATGTGTGCAATGATGTTTGGAATGTGGTGTGGAATGATATGTGGAATGATGTGTGAAATGATGTGTGGAATGATGTTTGAAATGATGTGTGGAATGATGTGTTGAATGATGTGTGGAATGATGTGTGGAATAATGTGTGGAATGAGGATTGGAATGATGTGTGGAATGAAGTTTGGAATGGTGTGTGGAATGATGTTTGGAATGACGTGTGGAATGAGTTGTGGAATGAGGTTTGGAATGATGTGTGGAATGATATGTGGAATGATGCGTGGAATGATGCGTGGAATGATGTGTGGAATAAACTGTGGAATGATGTGTGGAATGATGTATGGAATGGTGTGTGGAATGATGTTTAGAATGATGTGTGCAATGATGTGTGGAATGATTTGTGGAATGAGGTGTGGAATGATGTGTGGAATGATGTGTGGAATAATATGTGGAATGATGTGTGGATGATGTGTGGAATGAGGTGTGGAATGAGGTGTGGAATGATGTGTGGAATGAGGTGTGGAATGATGTGTGGAATGATGTTTGAAATGATGTGTGGAATGATGTGTTGAATGAGGTTTGGAATTATATGTGGAATGATGTATCGAATGAGGTTTGGAACCATGTGTGGAATAGTGTGTGGAATGATGTGTGGAATGTTGTGTGGAATGATGCGTGGAATAATGTGTGGAATGATGATTGGAATGATGTGTGGAATGATGTTTGGAACGATGTGTGGAATGATGTGTGGAATGACTGGTGGAAAGAGTTGTGGAATAATGGGTGGAATGATGTGTGGAATGATATGTGGAATGATGTTTGAAATGACGTGTGGAATGACGTGTGGAATGATGTTTGGAATGATGTGTGGAATGTCCTGTGGAATGATGTTTGGAATGATGTGTGGAATGATGTATGGAATGAGTTGTTGAATGATGTGTGGAATGAGTTGTGGAATGATGTGTGGAATAAGTTGTGGAATGATGTGTGTCATGATATATGGAATGATGTGGTGGAATGATGTGTGCAATGATGTTTGGAATGCGGTTTGGAATGATGTGTGGAATGAGGTGTGGAATGATGTGTGGAATGATGTGTGGAATGATGTGTGGAATGATGTGTGGAATGACGTGTCAAATTGTATGTGGAATGATGTGTGGAATGATGTGGTGGAATGATGTGTGGAATGATGTGTGGAATGATGTGCGGAATGAGGTGTGGAATGATGTGTGGAATGATGTGTGGATTGATGTGTGGAATGAATTGTGGAACGCTGTGTGGAATGAAGAGTAAATACTGTGTAAAATGATGTGTGGAATTATGTTTAGAATGAGGTGTTTAATGATGTGTGGAAGGATATGTGGAACAAGGTGTGGAATGATGTGTGGAATGAGGTGTGGAATGAATTGTGGAATGAGGTGTGGAATGATGTGTGGAATGATGTGTGGAATAATATGTGGAATGATGTGTGGAATGACGTGTCAAATTATATGTGGAATGATGTGGTGGATTGATGTGTGGAATGATGTGTGGAATGATGTGAGGAATGAGGTGTGGAATGAATTGTGGAACGCTGTGTGGAATGAAGAGTAAATTCTGTGTGGAATAATGTGTGGAATTATGTTTAGAATGAGGTGTTTAATGATGTGTGGAAGGATTTGTGGAACAAGGTGTGGAATGATGTGTGGAATGAGGTGTGGAATGATGTTTAGAATGAGGTGTGGAATGATGTGTGGAATGATTTGTGGAATGAGGTGTGGAATGATGTGTGGAATGATGTGTGGAATAATATGTGGAATGATGTGTGGATGATGTGTGGAATGAAGTGTGGAATGGTGTGTGGAATGATGTGTGGAATGAGGCATGTAATGATGTGTGGAATGAGGTTTGGAATGATGCGTGGAATGATGCATGGAATGACGGGTGGAATGATGTGTGGAATGATGTGTGGAATGATGTATGGAATGATGTTTGGAATGTGGTGTCGAATGATCAGTGGAATGAAGTATGGAATGATGTGTGGAATGATGTGTGGAATGACGTGTGGAATGATGTGTGGAATGATGTGTGGAATGATGTGTGTAATGATGTTTGGAATGGAATTTGGAATGATGTGTGGAATGAGGTGTGGAATGATGTGTGGAATGATGCGTAGAATGATGTGTGGAATGAATTGAGGAATGATGTGTGGAATAATGAGTGTAATGATGTCTGGATGATGTGCGGAATGATGTTTAGAATATGGTGTGGAATGATGTGTGGAATGATGTGTGGAATGATGTGTGGAATGATGTGTGGAATGATGTGTGGAATGTTGTGTGCAATAATATGTGGAATGATGTGTGGAATGATGTGTGAATTGAGGTGTGGAATGATGTGCGGAATGATGTGTGTTATGTGTTCGATGGTGTGAGGAATGATGTCTGGAATGATGTATGGAATGAGGTGTGGAATGATGTGTGGAATGATATGTGGAATGGGGTGTGGAAGGGTGTGTGGAATGAGGTTTGTAATGATAATTTGAATGATGCGTGCGATGATTTTTGCAATGATTTGTGGAATGAGGTATGGAATGATGTGTTGAATGATATGTGGAATGATATGTGGAATGATGTGTGGAATGATGTGTGGAATAATATGTAGAATGATGTGTGCAATGATGTGTGGAATGAGGTGTGGAATTATATGTGGAATAATGTATCGAATGAGATTTGAAACCATGTGTGGAATAGCATGTGGAATGATGTGTGGAATGTTGTGTGGAATGATGCTTGGAATAATGTTTGGAATGAGGATTGGAATGATGTGTGGAATGATGTTTGGAACGATGTGTGGAATGATGTGTGGAATGACTGGTGGAATGAGTTGTGGAATAATGCCTGGAATGATGTGTGGAATGATATGTGGAATGATGTTTGAAATGATGTGAGGAATGACGTGTGGAATGATGTTTGGAATGATGTGTGGAATGTCGTGTGGAATGATGTTTGGAATGATGTGTGGAATGATGTATGAAATGAGTTGTTGAATGATGTGTGGAATGAGTTGTGGAATGATGTGTGGAATGAGTTGTGGAATGATGTGTGTAATGATATATGGAATGATGTGGTGGAATGATGTGTGGAATGATGTTTGGAATGCGGTTTGGAATGATGTGTGGAATGAGGTGTGGAATGATGTGTGGAATGATGTGTGGAATGATGTGTGGAATGATGTGTGGAATGATGTGTCAAATTATATGTGGAAGGATGTGTGGAAAGATGTGGTGGAATGATGTGTGGAATGAAGTCTGGAATGATGTGCGGAATGAGGTTTGGAATGATGTGTGGAATGATGTGTGGATTGACGTGTGGAATGAATTGTGGAACGCTGTGTGGAATGAAGAGTATATTCTGTGTGGGATGATGTGTGGAATTATGTTCAGAATGAGATGTTTAATGATGTGTGGAAGGATTTGTGGAACAACGTGTGGAATGATGTGTGGAATGAGGTGTGGAATGATGTTTAGAATGAGGTGTGGAATGATGTGTGGAATGATTTGTGGAATGAGGTGTGGAATGATGTGTGGAATGATGTGTGGAATAATATGTGGAATGATGTGTGGATGATGTGTGGAATGAAGTGTGGAATGGTGTGTGGAATGATGTGTGGAATGAGGCGTGTAATGATGTGTGGAATGAGGTTTGGAATGATGCGTGGAATGATGCATGGAATGACGTGTGGAATGATGTGTGGAATGATGTGCGGAATGATGTATGGAATGATGTTTGGAATGTGGTGTCGAATGATCAATGGAATGAAGTAGGGAATGATGAGTGGAAAGATGTGTGGAATGACGTGTGGAATGATGTGTGGAATGATGTGTGGAATGATGTGTGGAATGATGTTTGGAATGAAATTTTGAATGATGTGTGGAATGATGTGTGGAATGATATGTGGAATGATGTCAAGAAAGATGTGTGGAATGATGTGTGGAATGAAATGTGGAATGATGTGTGGAATGATGTATGGAATGATGTGTGGAATGATGCTTAGAATGATGCGTGGAATGATGTGTGGAATGAATTGTGGAATGGTGTGTGGAATGATGTTTAAAATGAGGTGTGGAATGATGTGGGAATGATGTGTGGAATGATGTCCCGAATGATGTGTGGAATGATGTGTGGAATGATATGTGGACTGGTGTGTGGAATGAGGTGTGGAGTGTTGTGTGGAATGAGCTGTGGAATGATGTGTGGAATCATGTGTTGAATGAGATGTGGAATGAGGTGTGGAATGATGCGTGGAATGATGCGTGGAATGATGCATGGAAGGGTGTGTGGATTGATGTGTGGAATAAATTGTGGAATGATGTTTGGAATGATGAGTGGAATGATGTGTGGAATAATGTGTGGTATGAGGTGTGGAATGAGGTTTGGAATGTTGTATGGAATGAAGTGAGGAATGTTATGTGGAATGATGTGTGGAATGATGTGTGGAATGATGGGTGTAATGATGTGTGGAATAATGTGTATAATGAGGTTTGGAATGATGTGTGGAATGATGTTTGGAATGATGTGTCGAATGATGCGTGGAAGGATGTGTGGATTGATGTGTGGAATAAATAGTGGAATGATGTTTAAAATGAGGTGTGGAATGATGTGTGGAAAGATATGTGGAATGAGGTGTGGAATGATGTGTGGAAGCATGTGTTGAATGAGGTGTGGAATGAGGTGTGGAATGATGCGTGGAATGATGCGTGAAATGATGCATGGAAGGATGTGTATTGATGTGTGGAATAAATTGTGGAATGATGTCTGGAATGAGGTGTGGAATGATGTGTGGAATGATATGTGGAATGGTGTGGGGAATGATGTGTGGAATGATGTGTGGAATGAGGTGAGAATTGATGTGTGGAATGATGATTGGAATGATGTGTGGAAGGATGTGTGGATTGATGTGTGGAATAAATAGTGGAAAGCTGTTTAAAATGAGGTGTGGAATGATGTGTGGAATGAGGTGTGGAATGATGTTTAGAATGAGGTGTGGAATGATGTGTGGAATGATTTGTGGAATGACGTGTGGAATGATGTGTGGAATGATGTGTGGAATAATATGCGGAATGATGTGTGGATGATGTTTGGAATGAAGTGTGGAATGGTGTGTGGAATGATGTGTGGAATGAGGCGTGTAATGATGTGTGGAATGAGTTTTGCAATGATGCGTGGAATGATGCATGGAATGACGTGTGGAATGATGTGTGGAATGATGTGTGGAATGATGTATGGAATGATGTGTGGAATGATGTGTCTAATGACGTGTGGAATGATGTGTGGAATGATGTGTGGAATTATGTGTGGAATGATATGTGGAATGGTGTGTGGAATGATGTGTGGAATGATGTGTGGAATGAGGTGTGAATTGATGTGTGGAATGATGATTGGAATGATGTGTGGAATGATGTGTGGAATTAGGTGTGGAATGGTGGGTGGAATGATGTGTGGAATGATGTGTGGAATAAGGTGTGGAAAGATGTTTGGAATGATGTGTGGAATGATTTATGGAAAGATGTGTGGAATGATGTGTGGAATGATGTGTGGAATGATGTGTGGAATGATGTGTGGAATGATTTATGGAAAGATGTGTGGAATGATGTGTGGAATGATGTGTGGAATGATGTTTGGAATGATGTGTGGAATGACGTTTCGAATGAGGTGTGGAATGTTGGATGGAATGAAGTGTGGAATGATGTGTGGAATGAGGTGTGGAATGATGTGTGAAATGATGTGTGGAATGATGTGTAGAATGACGTGTGGAATGATGTGTGGATAAATGTGAGAAATGAGGTTTAGAATGATGTGTAGAATGACGTGTGGAATGAGGTTTGGAATGCTGTATGGAATGAGGTGTGGAATGAGATGTGGAATGATGTGTGGAATGACGTGTAGAATGAGGTGTGGAATGCTGGGTGGAAGGATGTGTGGAATGATATGTGGAATCATGTTTGGAATGAGGTGTGGAATGATGTGTGGAATGATTTGTGGAATGATGTGTGGAATGATGTTTGGAATCATGTGTGGAATGTCGTGTAGAATGAGGTGTGGAATAGTGGGTGGAATGATGTGTGGAATGATGTGTGGAATGAGGTGTGGAATGATGTGTGGAATGATGTGTGGAATGATGTGTAGAATGACGTGTGGAATGATGTTTGGAATAATGTGTGAAATGAGGTTTGGAATGATGAGTGGAATGATGTGTGGAATGATGTGTGAAATGCTGTGTGGAATGATGTGTGGAAGGAGGTGTGGAATGAGGTGTGGAATGACGTGTGGAATGACGTGTAGAATGATGCGTGGAATGATGCAACGAATGTTGTGTGGATGATGTTTGTAATGAATTGTGGAATGATGTGTGGATTGATGTGTGGAATGATGTGTAGAATGATGTGTGTAATTATGTATGGAATTATCTGTGGAATGACGTGTGGATTGACGTGTGTAATGATGTGTGAAATTATGTGTGGAATGATGTGTGGAATGATGTGTGGGATGAGTTGTGGAATGATGTGTGGATTGATGTGTGGAATGATGTTTAGAATGAGGTGTGAATTGATGTGTCGAATGATGTTTGGAATGATGTGTGTCATGAGGTGTGAAAAGTGGTGTGGAATGATGTGTGGAATGAAGGGTGGAATGAATTGTGGAATGATGTGTGGAATGATGTGTCGAATGATGTTTGGAATAAGTTTTGGTATTATGTATGGAATGAGGTGTGGAATGATGTGTGGAATGATTTGTGGAATGACGTGTGGAATGATGTGTGGAATGATGTGTGGAATAATATGTGGAATGATGTGTGGATGATGTGTGGAATGAAGTGTGGAATGGTGTGTGGAATGATGTGTGGAATGAGGCGTGTAATGATGTGTGGAATGAGTTTTGCAATGATGCGTGGAATGATGCATGGAATGACGTGTGGAATGATGTGTGGAATGATGTGTGGAATGATGTATGGAATGATGTTTGGAATGTGGTGTCGAATGATCAGTGGAATGAAGTATGGAATGATGTGTGGAATGATGTGTCTAATGACGTGTGGAATGATGTGTGGAATGATGTGTGGAATTATGTGTGGAATGATATGTGGAATGGTGTGTGGAATGATGTGTGGAATGATGTGTGGAATGAGGTGTGAATTGATGTGTGGAATGATGATTGGAATGATGTGTGGAATGATGTGTGGAATTAGGTGTGGAATGGTGGGTGGAATGATGTGTGGAATGATGTGTGGAATGATGTGTGGAATAAGGTGTGGAAAGATGTTTGGACCGGTGTGTGGAATGATGCGTAGAATGAGGGGTGGAATGATGTGTGGAATGAGGTCTGGAATGATGTGTGGAATGATGTGTGGAATGATGTGTGGAATGATTTCTGGAAAGATTTGTGGAATGATGTGTGGAATGATGTGTGGAATGATGTTTGGAATGATGTGTGGAATGACGTTTCGAATGAGGTGTGGAATGTTGGATGGAATGAAGTGTGGAATGATGTGTGGAATGAGGTGTGGAATGATGTGTGAAATGATGTGTGGAATAATGTGTAGAATGACGTGTGGAATGATGTGTGGATAAATGTGAGAAATGAGGTTTAGAATGATGTGTAGAATGACGTGTGGAATGAGGTTTGGAATGATGTATGGAATGAGGTGTGGAATGAGATGTGGAATGATGTGTGGAATGACGTGTAGAATGAGGTGTGGAATGCTGGGTGGAAGGATGTGTGGAATGATGTGTGGAATCATGTTTGGAATGAGGTGTGGAATGATGTGTGGAATGATTTGTGGAATGATGTGTGGAATGATGTTTGGAATGATGTGTGGAATGTCGTGTAGAATGAGGTGTGGAATAGTGGGTGGAATGATGTGTGGAATGATGTGTGGAATGAGGTGTGGAATGATGTGTGGAATGATGTGTGGAATGATATGTAGAATGACGTGTGGAATGATGTTTGGAATAATGTGTGAAATGAGGTTTGGAATGATGAGTGGAATGATGTGTGGAATGATGTGTGAAATGCTGTGTGGAATGATGTATGGAAGGAGGTGTGGAATGAGGTGTGGAATGACGTGTGGAATGACGTGTGGAATGATGCGTGGAATGATGCAACGAATGTTGTGTGGATGATGTTTGTAATGAATTGTGGAATGATGTGTGGATTGATGTGTGGAATGATGTGTAGAATGATGTGTGTAATTATGTATGGAATTATCTGTGGAATGACGTGTGGATTGACGTGTGTAATGATGTGTGAAATTATGTGTGGAATGATGTGTGGAATGATGTGTGGGATGAGTTGTGGAATGATGTGTGGATTGATGTGTGGAATGATGTTTAGAATGAGGTGTGAATTGATGTGTCGAATGATGTTTGGAATGATGTGTGTCATGAGGTGTGAAAAGTGGTGTGGAATGATGTGTGGAATGAAGGGTGGAATGAATTGTGGAATGATGTGTGGAATGATGTGTCGAATGATGTTTGGAATAAGTTTTGGAATTATGTATGGAATGATGTGAGGAATGATGTGTGGAATGATGTGTGGAATGAGGTTTGGAATGAGATGTGGCATGATGTGTGTAATAAATAGTAGAATGATGTTTATAATGAGGTGTGGAATGATGCGTGGTATGATGTGTGGAATGATGTGTCGAATGATGTGTTGAATGATGTGTGTAATGATGATTGGAATGAGATTTGGAATGATGTTTGGAATGTGGTGTGGAATGATCAGTGGAATGATGTATGGAATGATGTGTGGAATGATGTGTGGAATGATGTGTGGAAGGATGTGTGGAATGATGTGTGGAATGATGTGTGGAATGATGTGTGGAATGATGTGTGTAACGATGTTTGGAATGAGATTTGGAATGATGTGTGGAATGAGGTGTGGAATGATGTGTGGAATGATGGGAGGAATGATGTGTGGAATGATGTGTAGAATGATGTGTGGAATGATGTGTGGAATGATGTGTGGAATGATGTCTAGAAAGATGTGTGGAATGATATGTGGAATGAAATGTGGAATGATGTGTGGAATGATGTATGGAATGATGTTTGGAATGATGTGTGGAATGAGGTGTGGTATGAGGTGTGGAATGAGGTTTGGAATGTTTTATGGAATGAAGTGAGGAACGATATTTGGAATGATGTGTGGAATGATGTGTGGAATGATGGGTGTAATGATGTGTGGAATAATGTGTAGAATGAGGTTTGGAATGATATGTGGAATGATGTTTGGAATGATGTGTGGAATGATGCGTGGAAGGATGTGTGGATTGATGTGTGGAATAAATAGTCGAATGATGTTTCAAATGAGGTGTGGAATGATGTGTGGAAAGATATGTGGAATGAGGTGTGGAATGATGTGTGGAATCATGTGTTGAATGAGGTGTGGAATGAGGTGTGGAATGATGCGTGGAATGATGCGTGAAATAATGCATGGAAGGATGTGTGGATTGATGTGTGGAATAAATTGTGGAATGATGTCTGGAATGAGGTGTGGAATGATGTGTGGAATGATATGTGGAATGGTGTGGGGAATGATGTGTGGAATGACGTGTGGAATGAGGTGTGAATTGATGTGTGGAATGATGATTGGAATGATGTGTGGAAGGATGTGTTGATTGATGTGTGGAATAAATAGTGGAAAGCTGTTTAAAATGAGGTGTGGAATGATGTGTGGAATGAGGTGTGGAATGATGTGTGGAATCATGTGTTGAATGAAGTGTGGAATGAGGTGTGGAATGATGCGTGGATTGATGCGTGGAATGATGCATGGAAGGATGTGTGGATTGATGTGTGGAATAAATTGTGGAATGATGTTTGGAATGATGAGTGGAATGATTTGTGGAATGATGTGTGGTATGAGGTATGGAATGATGTGTGGGTGTGGTATGATATGTTCGATGGTGTGAGGAATGATGTCTGGAATGATGTCTGGAATGAGGTGTGTAATGATTTGTGGAATGAAATGTGGAATGGTGTGTGGAATGATGTGTGGAATGATGTTTGGAATGAGGTTTGAATTGATGTGTGGAATGATGATTGGAATGATGTGTGGAATGATGTGTGGAATTAGGTGTGAAATGGGGGGTGGAATGATGTGTGGAATGATGTGTGGAATGATGTGTGGAATGAGGTGTGGAAAGGTGTTTGGAATGGTGTGTGGAATGATGCGTAGAATGAGGGGTGGAATGATATGTGGAATGAGGTCTGGAATGATGTGTGGAATGATGTGTGGAATGATGTGTGGAATGATGTCTGGAAAGATGTGTGGAATGATGTGTGGAATGATGTGTGGAATGATGTTTGGAATGATGTGTGGAATGACGTTTCGAATGAGGTGTGGAATGTTGGGTGGAATGAAGTGTGGAATGATGTATGGAATGAGGTGTGGAATGATGTGTGAAATGATGTGTGGAATGATGTGTAGAATGACATGTGGAATGATGTGTGGATAAATGTGAGAAATGTGGTTTGGAATGATGTGTCGAATGATGTATGGAATGAGGTGTGGAATGAGGTGTGGAATGATGTGTGGAATGACGTGTAGAATGAGGTGTGGAATGCTGGGTGGAAGGATGTCTGGCATGATGTGTAGAATCATGTTTGGAATGAGGTGTGGAATGATGTGTGGAATGATGAGTGGAATGATGTGTGGAACGATGTTTGGAATGATGTGTGGAATGTCGTGTAGAATGAGGTGTGGAATAGTGGGTGGAATGATGTGTGGAATGATGTGTGGAATGAGGTGTGGAATGATGTGTGGAATGATGTGTGGAATGATGTGTAGAATGATGTTTGGAATGAGATTTGGAATGATGTATGGAATGAGTTGTGGAATGATGTGTGGAATGATGGGTGGAATGATGTTTTTAATGATGTGTAGAATGATGTGTGGAATGATGTGTGGAATGATGTGTGGAATGATGTCTAGAATGATGTGTGGAATGATATTTGGAATGATGTGAGGAATGATGTATGGAATGATGCTTAGAATGATGCGTGGAATGATGTGTGGAATGAATTGTGGAATGGTGTATGGAATGTTGTTTAAAATGAGGTGTGGAATGATGTGGGAATGATGAGTGGAATAAGGTGTGGAATGATGTGTGGAATGAGGTGTGGAATGAGGTGTGGAATAATATGTGGAATGACGTATGGAATGATGTGTGGAATGATGTCCCGAATGATGTGTGGAATGATGTTTGGAATAATGTGTGGACTGATGTGTGGAATGATGTTTGGAATGAGTTTTGGAATTATGTATGGAATGATGTGTGGAATGATGTTTGGAATGATGTGTGGAATAAAGGGTGGAATGTGTTGTGGAATGAGATGGGAAATGAGGTGTGGAATGATGTGTGGAATGAGGTGTGTAATGATGTGTGGAATGATGCGTGGAATGATGCGTGGAAGGATGTGTGGATTGATGTCTGGAATAAATAGTGTAATGATGTTTAAAATGAGGTGAGGAATGATGTGTGGAATGATGTGTGGAATGATGTGTGGAATGATATCTGGAATGACGTGTGGAATGATGTGTGGAATGATGTGTGGAATGATGTGTGGAATGATGTTCGAATGATGTGTGGAATGATGTTTGGAATAATGTGTGAAATGAGGTTTGGAATGATGAGTGGAATGATGTGTGGAATGATGTGTGGAATAATGTTTAGAATGAGGTGTGGAATGATGCGTGGAACGATGTGTGGAATGTTGTGCGGAATGATGTGGCGAATGTTGTGTGAAATGATGCGTTGAATGATGTATAGAATGATGTATGGATTGAGGTGTGGAACGATATGTGGAATGATGTGTGGAATGATGTGCGGGATGATGTGAGTAATGATGTTTGGAATTAAGTGTGGAATGATGTGCGGAATGAGGTGTGGAATGATATGTGGAATGATGTGTGGAATTATGTGTGGAATGATATCTGGAATGATGTGTGGAATGATGTGTGGAATGATGTGTGGAATGATGTGTGGAATGATGTGTGGAATGATGTGTGGAATGATATCTGAAATGATGTGTGGAATGATGTGTGGAATGATGTGTGGAATGATGTGTGGAATGATGTTCGAATGATGTGTGGAATGATGTATAGAATGAGGTGTGGAATGGTGGGTGGAATGATGTGTGGAATGATGTGTGGAATGATGTGTGGAATAATGTTTAGAATGAGGTGTGGAATGATGTGTGGAATGATGTGTGCAATGAGGTGTGGAATGAGGTTTGGAATGATGTGTGGAATGATGTTTGGAATGATGTGTGGAATGATGTGTGGAATGACGGGTGGAATGAGTTGTGGAATGCGGTGTGAAATGAGGTGTGGAATGAGGTATGCAATGAAGTGTGGAATGAGGTGTGGAATGATGTATAGAATGAGGTGTGGAATGGTGGGTGGAATGATGTGTGGAATGATGTGTGGAATGATGTTTGGAATAATGTTTAGAATGTGGTGTGGAATGATGTGTGGAATGATGTGTGCAATGATGTGTGGAATGAGATTTGGAATGATGTGTGAATGATGTTTGGAATGATGTGTGGAATGATGTGTGGAATGACGGGTGGAATGAGTTGTGGAATGTGGTGTGAAATGAGGTGTGGAATGAGGTATGCAATGAAGTGTGGAATGATGTGTGACATGATGTGTAGAATGAGTTGTGGAATGAGGTGTGGAATGATGCGTGCAATGATGCGTGGAATGGTGCGTGGAATGATGTGTGGATTGGTGTGTGGAATAAATAATGGAATGATGTTTAAAATGAGGTGTGGAATGAGCTGCGGAATGATGTGTGGAATGAGCTGTGGAATGATGTGTGGAATTATCCGTGGAATGTTGCATGGAATGATGCATGGAAGGATGTGTCCATTGATTTGTGGAATAAATTGTGGAATGATGTGAGGAATGATGAGTGGAATTATATTTAGAATGAGGTGTTTAATTTAGTGTGGAATGATTTGTGGAATGAGGTGCGGAACGATGTGTGGAATGCGGTATGGAATGAAGTTTAGAATTAGGTGTGGAATGATGTGTGGAAGGATTTGTGGAATGAAGTGTGGAATGATGTGTGGAATGATGTGTGGAATAATATGTGGAATGATGTGTGGATGATGTGTGGAATGCGGTGTGGAATGATGTGTGGAATGTTGTGTGGAATGATGTGTGGAATGATGCGTGGAATGATGCATGGAATGACGTGTGGAATGATGTGTGGAATGATGTGTGGAATTATGTGTGGGATGATGTTTGGAATGTGGTGTGGAATGATCAGTGGAATGATGTATGGAATGATGTGTGGAATGATGTGTGGAATGATGTGTATAATGATGTCTAGAATGATGTGTGGAATGATGTGTGGAATGATGTGTGGAATGTTGTGTGGAATGATGTATGGAATGATGTGTGGAATGATGCTTAGAATGATGTGTGGAATGAGGTGTGGAATGAATTGTGGAATGGTGTGTGGAATGATGTGTGGAATGATGTGTGGGATGTGTTGTGGAATGATGTGTGGATTGATGTGTGTAATAATCTTTATAATGAGGTGTGAATTGATGTGTGGAATGATGTTTGGAATGATGTGTGTAATGAGGTGTGGAAAGTGGTGTGGAATGATGTGTGGAATGAGTTTTGGAATGATGTGTGGAATGAATTGTGGAATGATGTGTGGAATGATCTGTGGAATGAGGTGTGGAATGAGGTGTGGTATGATGTGTGGATTGATGTGTGGAATGAGGTATGGAATGAGGTGTGGAATGATGCGTGGAATGATGCGTGGAATGATGCGTGGAAGGATGTGTGGATTGATGTGTGGAATAAATAGTGGAATGATGTTTATAATGAGGTGTGGAATGAGGCCTGGAATGATGTGTGGAATGATGTGTGAAATGATGCGTGGAATGATGCATCGAATCATGTGTAGATTGATGTGTGGAATTAATTGTGGAATGATGTGTGGAATGATAAGTGGAATGATGTATGGACTGATGTGTGGAATGATGTTTGGAATGATGTGTGTGATGATGTATGGAATGATCTGTGGAATGACGTGAGGAATGATGTGTAGAATGAGGTGTGGAATGATGTTTGGAATCATGTGTCGAATGAGGTGTGCAATGAGGTGTGGAATGATGCATGGAATGAGGTGTGGAATGATGTGTGGAATGATGTGTGGAATGATGTTTGGAATGATGTGTCGAATGACGTGTAGAATAAGGTGTGGAATGGTGGGTGGAATGATGTGTGGAATGATGTGTGGAATGACATGTGGAATGAGGTGTGGAATGATGTGTGGAATTGTGTGTGAAATGATGTGTAGAATGATATGTGGAGTGACCGGTGGAATGAGTTGTGCAATGATGCGTCGAATGATGTGTGGAATGAAGTGTGGAATGATGTGTGTAATGAGGCATGGAATGATCTGTGGAATGACGCGTGGAATGACATGTGGAATGATGTGTGCAATGCTGTGTGGAATGATGTGTGGAATGATTCTTGGAATGATGTTTGGAATGATGTGTGGAATGATTTGTGTAATGACCGGTGGAATGAGCTGTGGAATGATGTGAGAAATGATGTGTGGAATGATGTGTGGAATGATGTGTGTAATGTTGTTTGGAATGATCTGTGGAATGACGTGAGGAATGACGTGTGGAATGATGTGTGCAATGCTGTGTGCAATGATGTGTGGAATGACGTTTAGAATGAGATGTGAATTGATGTGTGGAATGATGTTTGGAATGATGTGTGTAATGAGGTGTGGAATGTGATGTGGAATGATGTGTGGAATGATATTTGCAATGAGGTGTGGAATGAGGTGTGGAATGATGTGTGGAATGATGTGTGGAATGAAGTGTGGAGCGATGGGTGGAATGATGTGTGGAATAATGTGTGGAATGATGTTTGGAATGATGTGTGGAGTGATGTTTGAAAAGATATGTGGAATGATGTGTGGAATGACGGGTGGAATGTGTTGTGGAATGAGGTGGGAAATAAGTTGTGGAATGATGTGTGGAATGAGGTGTCGAATGAGGTGAAGAATGACGTGTGGTATGACGTGTTGAATGATGATTGGATGATGTTTGAAATCAGTTTTGAAATGATGTGTGGAATGATGTGTGGATTGATGTGTGGAATAAATAGTGGAATTATGTTTATAATGAGGTGTGGAATGATGTGTGGAATGATGTGTGGAATGAGGTGTGGAATAAATTGTGGAATGATGTGTGGAATGATGTGTGTACTGAGGTGTGGAATGATGTGCGGAATGATGTGTGGTATGATGTGTGGAATGATGTCTGGAATGAAGTGTGGAATGCTGTATGGAATGATTTGTGGAATGATATGTGGAATGATGTGTGAAATGATGCGTGGAATGAGGCGTGTAATGAGGAATGGAATGATGTGTGAAATGTTGTGTGGAATGAGGTGTGGAATGATGTGTGGAATGATGCGTGGAATGATGTGTGGAATGATGTGTGGAATGATGTGTGTGATGATGTATTGAATGATCTGTGGAATGACGTGAGGAATGATGTGTAGAATGAGGTGTGGAATGATGTTTGGAATGATGTGTCGAATGAGGTATGGAATGAGGTGTGGAATGATGCGTGGAATGATGTGTGGAATGATGTGTGGAATGATGTGTGGAATGATGTTTGGAATGATGTTTCGAATGACGTGTAGAATGAGGTGTGGAATGGTGGGTGGAATGATGTGTGGATTGATGTGTGGAATAAATAATGGAATTATGTTTATAATGAGGTGTGGAATGATGCGTGGAATGATATGTGTAATGATGCGTGGAAAGATGTGTGGGTTGATGTGTGGAATAAATAGTGGAATGATGTTTAAAATGAGGTGTGGAATGATGTGTGGAATGATGTTTGGAATGATGTGTGGAATGATGTGTGGAATATCGGCTGGAATGTGTTGTGGAATGAGGTGGGGAATGAGGTGTGGAATGATGCGTAGAATGATGCGTGGAATGATGCGTGAAAAGATGTGTGGATTGTTGTGTGGAATAAAAAGTGGAATGATGTGTAGAATGAGGTGTGGAATGATGTTTGGAATCATGTGTCGAATGAGGTGTGCAATGAGGTGTGGAATGATGCATGGAATGAGGTGTGGAATGATGTGTGGAATGATGTGTGGAATGATGTTTGGAATGATATGTCGAATGACGTGTAGAATAAGGTGTGGAATGGTGGGTGGAATGATGTGTGGAATGATGTGTGGAATGACATGTGGAATGAGGTGTGGAATGATGTGTGGAATTGTGTGTGAAATGAGGTGTAGAATGATATGTGGAGTGACCGGTGGAATGAGTTGTGCAATGATGCGTCGAATGATGTGTGGAATGAAGTGTGGAATGATGTGTGTAATGAGGCATGGAATGATCTGTGGAATGACGCGTGGAATGACATGTGGAATGATGTGTGCAATGCTGTGTGGAATGATGTGTGGAATGATTCTTGGAATGATGTTTGGAATGATGTGTGGAATGATTTGTGTAATGACCGGTGGAATGAGCTGTGGAATGATGTGAGAAATGATGTGTGGAATGATGTGTGAAATGATGTGTGTAATGTTGTTTGGAATGATCTGTGGAATGACGTGAGGAATGACGTGTGGAATGATGTGTGCAATGCTGTGTGCAATGATGTGTGGAATGACGTTTAGAATGAGATGTGAATTGATGTGTGGAATGATGTTTGGAATGATGTGTGTAATGAGGTGTGGAATGTGATGTGGAATGATGTGTGGAATGATATTTGCAATGAGGTGTGGAATGAGGTGTGCAATGATGTGTGGAATGATGTGTGGAATGAAGTGTGGAGCGATGGGTGGAATGATGTGTGGAATAATGTGTGGAATGATGTTTGGAATGATGTGTGGAGTGATGTTTGAAAAGATATGTGGAATGATGTGTGGAATGACGGGTGGAATGTGTTGTGGAATGAGGTGGGAAATAAGTTGTGGAATGATGTGTGGAATGAGGTGTCGAATGAGGTGAAGAATGACGTGTGGTATGACGTGTTGAATGATGATTGGATGATGTTTGAAATCAGTTTTGAAATGATGTGTGGAATGATGTGTGGATTGATGTGTGGAATAAATAGTGGAATTATGTTTATAATGAGGTGTGGAATGATGTGTGGAATGATGTGTGGAATGAGGTGTGGAATAAATTGTGGAATGATGTGTGGAATGATGTGTGTACTGAGGTGTGGAATGATGTGCGGAATGATGTGTGGTATGATGTGTGGAATGATGTCTGGAATGAAGTGTGGAATGCTGTATGGAATGATTTGTGGAATGATATGTGGAATGATGTGTGAAATGATGCGTGGAATGAGGCGTGTAATGAGGAATGGAATGATGTGTGAAATGTTGTGTGGAATGAGGTGTGGAATGATGTGTGGAATGATGCGTGAAATGATGTGTGGAATGATGTGTGGAATGATGTGTGTGATGATGTATTGAATGATCTGTGGAATGACGTGAGGAATGATGTGTAGAATGAGGTGTGGAATGATGTTTGGAATGATGTGTCGAATGAGGTATGGAATGAGGTGTGGAATGATGCGTGGAATGATGTGTGGAATGATGTGTGGAATGATGTGTGGAATGATGTTTGGAATGATGTTTCGAATGACGTGTAGATTGAGGTGTGGAATGGTGGGTGGAATGATGTGTGGATTGATGTGTGGAATAAATAATGGAATTATGTTTATAATGAGGTGTGGAATGATGCGTGGAATGATATGTGTAATGATGCGTGGAAAGATGTGTGGGTTGATGTGTGGAATAAATAGTGGAATGATGTTTAAAATGAGGTGTGGAATGATGTGTGGAATGATGTTTGGAATGATGTGTGCAATGATGTGTGGAATATCGGCTGGAATGTGTTGTGGAATGAGGTGGGGAATGAGGTGTGGAATGATGCGTAGAATGATGCGTGGAATGATGCGTGGAAAGATGTGTGGATTGTTGTGTGGAATAAAAAGTGGAATGATGTTTAAAATGAGGTGTTGAATGATGTGTGGAATGATGTGTGGAATGAGGTGTGGAATGATGTGTGGAATCATGTGTTGAATGAGGTGTGGATTGAGGTGTGGAATGATGCGTGGAATAATACGTGGAATGATGCATGGAAGGATGTGTGGATTGATGTGTGGAATAAATTGTGGAATGATGTTTGGAATGTTCAGTGGAATGATGTGTGGAATGATGTGTGGTATGATGTGTTCGATGATGTGAGGAATGATGTCTGGAATGATGTCTGGAATGAGGTGTGGAATGATGATAGGATGATATGTGGAATGGTGTGTGGAATGATGTGTGGACTGATGTGTGGAATGATGTTTAAAATGATGTGTGGAATGATGCGTGCAATGATGTGTGGAATGATGTGTGGAATGATGTGTGTGATGATGTATGGAATGATCTGTGGAATGACGTGAGGAATGATGTGTAGAATGAGGTGGGGAATGATGTGTGGAATGATGTGTGGAATGATGTTTGGGTTGATGTGTCAAATGACGTGTAGAATGAGGTGTGGCATGGTGGGTGGAATTATGTGTGGAATGATGTGTGGAATGATATGTGGAATGAGGTGTGGAATGATGTGTGGAATTGTGTGTGGAATGATGTGTAGAATGATATGTGGAGTGACCGGTGGAATGAGTTATGGAATGATGCGTCGAATGATGTGTAGAATGACGTGTGGAATGATGTGTTTAATGATGTATGGAATGATCTGTGAAATGACGCGAGGAATGATGTGTGGAATGATGTCTGCAATGCTGTGTGCAATGATGTGTGGAATGACGTTTAGAATGAGATGTGAATTGATGTGTGGAATGATGTTTGGAATGATGTGTGTAATATGAGGTGTGGAATGTGATGTGGAATGATGTGTGGAATGATGTTTGCAATGAGGTGTGGAATGATGTGCGGAATGATGTGCGGAATGATGTGTGGAATGATGTGTGGAATGATGTGTGGAATGATGTGTGGAGCGATGGGTGGAATGATGTGTGGAATAATGTGTGGAATGAGGTTTGGAATGATGTGTGGAATGATGTGTCAAATGAAGTGTGGAATGTGTTGTGGAATGAGATATGATATGAGGTGTGGAATGAGCTGTGGAATGAGGTGTGGAATGATGTGTGGAATGATGTGTGGAATGATGTGTGGAATGAGGTGTGGAATGATGTGTGGAATGATATGTGGAATGTGTTGGATGATGAGTGGAATGATGTGCGGAATGAAGTGTGGAATTTTGTATGGAATGATGTGTGGAATGATATGTGGAATGTGTGGAATGATGCATGGAATGAGGCGTGGAATGAGGTGTGGAATGATGTGTGGAATGATGTGTACAATGTTGTGTGGAATAAAGTAAGGCATGATGTGTGGAATGAGGTGTGGAATGAGGTTTGAAGTGACGTGTGGAATGACGTGTGGAATGATGTGTGCAATGCTGTGTGGAATGATTTGTGGAATGCTGTTTGGAATGATGTTTGGAATGAGATGTGCAATGATGGGTAGAATGATGTGTGGAATGTTGTGTAGAATGATGTTTAGAATGAGGTGTGAATTGATGTGTGGAATGATGTTTGGAATGATGTGTGGAATGAGGTTTGGAACGTGGTGTGGAATGATGTGTGGAATGATGTTTGCAATGATGTGTGGAATGATGTGTGGAATGTTGTGTGAAATGATGTTTGGAATGATGTGTGGAATGATGTGTGGAATGACGGGTGGAATGAGGATTGGAATGATGTGTGGAATGATGTGTGTAATGATATGTGGAATGATGTGTGGAATGACGTGTGAAATGACGTGTGGAACGATGTGTGCAATGCTGTGTGGAATGATGTGTGGAATGTTGTTTGGAATGTTGTTTGGAGTGATGTTTGGAATGAGGTGTGGAATGATGTGTAGAATGATGTGTGGAATGATGTGTAGAATTATGTTTAGAATGAGGTGTGAATTGATGTGTGGAATGATGTTTGGAATGATAAGTGGAATGAGGTTTGGAATGTGGTGTGGAATGATGTGTGGAATGATATGTGCAATGATGTGTAGAATGAGATTTGGAATGTTGTGTGGAATGATGTTTGGAATGATGTGTGGAATGATGTGTAGAATGACGGGTGGAATGAGTTGTGGAATGCGGTGTGAAATGAGGTGTGGAATGAAGTTTGGAATGAAGTGTGGAATGACGTGTGGAATGATGTGTGGAATGATGTGTGGAATAATCTGTGGAATGATGTGTGGAGTGATGGGTGGAATGATGGGTGGAATGATGTGTGGAATGATATGTGGAATCATGTGTGGAATGATGTGTGGAATGATGTGTGGAATGATGTGTGGAATGATGTTTGGAATGAGGTGTGGAAAGGTTTGTTGAATGAGGTTTGGAATGATGTGTGGAATGATGTGTGAAATGACGTGTGGAATGAGTTGTGGAATGAGGTATGAAATGAGGTGTGGATTGAGCTGCGGAATGAGGTGTGGAATGATGTGCGGAATGATGTGTGGAATGATGTTTGGAATGAGGTGTGGAATGATGTGTGGAATGATATGTGGAATGTGTTGGATGATGTGTGGAATGATGTGTGGAATGAGGTGTGGAATGTTGTATGGAATGGCGTGTGGAATGATATGTGGAATGATGTGTGGAATGATGTGTGGAATGATGCGTGGAATGAGGCGTGGAATGAGGTCTGGAATGATGTGTGGAATGATGTGTGGAATGATGTGTGGAATAAAGCCTGGAATGATGATTAGAATGAGGTGTGGAATGTGTTCTGGAATGTGATGTGGAATGAGGTGTGGAATGATGTTTGGAATGATGTGTGGAATGATGTGTGCAATGATGTGTGGAATTATGTGTGGAATGATGTGTGGAATGACGTGTGGAATGACGTGTGGAATGAGCTGTGGAATGAGGTGTGGAATGATGTGTGGAATGATGTGTGGAATGATGTGTGGTATAATGCTTGGAATGATGCGTGGAATGATGTGTGGATTGATGTGTGGAATGACGTGTGGAATGATGCGTAGAATGATGCATCGAATGATTTGTGGATTGATGTGTGGATTGATTTGTGGAATGTAGTATGGAATGATGTTTAGAATGATGTGTGGAATGATGTGTGGAATGACCGGTGGAATGAGATGTGGAATGATGCGTGGAATGATGTGTGAAATGTTGTGTGTAATGATGTATGGTATGATCTGTGAAATGACGTGTGGAATGGCGTGTGGAATGATGTGTGCAATGCTGTGTGAAATGATGTGTGGAATGATGTTTGGAATGATGTGCGGAATCATGTGTGGAATGAGTTGTGGAATGATGTGTGGGATGATTTGTGGAATGATGTGTGGGATGATGTGTGGAATGATGTTTAGAATGAGGTGTGAATTGATGTGTGGAATGATGTTTGGAATGATGTGTGCAATGAGGATTGGAATGTGATGTGGAATGATGTGTGGAATGATGTTTGCATGATGTGTGGAAAAATGTGTGGAATGAGGTTAGGAATGAGGTGAAGAATGATGCGTGGAATGATGCGTGGAATGATGCGTGGAAGGATGTGTGGATTGATGTGTGGAATAAATTGTGGAATGATGTTTGGAATGATGAGTGGAATGAAGTGTGGAATGATGTGTGGAATGTGGTGTGGAATGATGTGCGGAATGATGTATGGTATGATGTGAGGAATGATGTGTGGAATGAGGTGTGGAATGGTGTATGGAATGATGTGTGGAATGATATGTGGAATGATGTGTGGAATGATGTGTGGAATGATGCGTGGAATGAGGCGTGGAATGAGGAATGGAATGATGTTTGAAATGATGTGTGGAATGCTGTGTGGCATAGGTTTGGAAGGATGTGTGGAATGATGCGTGCAATGATGTGTAGAATAAGGTTTGGAATGATGTGTGGAATAATGTGTGGAATGAGGTTTGGAATTATGTGTGGAATGATGTTTGGAATGATGTGTAGAATGATATGTGGAGTGACCAGTGGAATGAGTTGTGGAATGATGCGTAGAATGGTGTGTGGAATGATGTGTGGAATGATGTGTGTAATGATGTATGGAATGATCTGTGGTATGACGTGTGGAATGACGTGTGGAATGATGTGTGCAATGCTGTGTGGAATGATGTGTGGAATATGCTTGGAATGATGTTTGGAATGATGTGTGGAATCATGTGTGGAATGAGGTGTGGAATGATGTGTGGGATGAGTTGTGGAATGATGTGTGGATTGATGTGTGTAATAATGTTTAGAATGAGGTGTGAATTGATGTGTGGAATGATGTTTGGAATGATGTGTGTAATGAGGTGTGGAAAGTGGTGTAGAATGATGTGTGGAATGAGTTTTGGAATGATGCGTGGAATGATGTGTGGAATGATGTGTGGAATGATCTGTGGAATGAGGTGTGGAATGAGGTGTGGTATGACGTGTGGAATAATGTGTGGAATGAGGTATGGAATGAGGTGTGGAATGATGCGTGGAATGATGGGTGGAATGATGCGTGGAAGGATGTGTGGATTGATGTGTGGAATAAATAGTGGAATGATGTTTATAATGAGGTGTGGAATGAGGCGTGGAATGATGTGTGGAATGATGTGTCGAATGATGTGTGAAATGATGCGTGGAATGAAGCATCGAATCATGTGTGGATTGATGTGTGGAATTAATTGTGGAATGATGTGTGGAATGATAAGTGGAATGATGTATGGACTGATGTGTGGAATGATAAGTGGAATGATGTATGGACTGATGTGTGGAATGATGTTTGGAATGTTGTGTGTGATGATGTATGGAATGATCTGTGGAATGACGTGAGGAATGATGTGTAGAATGAGGTGTGGAATGATGTTTGGAATGATGTGTCGAATGAGGTGTGGAATGAGGTGTGGAATGATGCATGGAATGAGGTGTGGAATGATGTGTGGAATGATGTGTGGAATGTTGTTTGGAATGATGTGTCGAATGACGTGTAGAATGAGGTGTGGAATGGTGGGTGGAATGATGTGTGGAATGATGTGTGGAATGACATGTGGAATGAGGTGTGGAATGATGTGTGGATTGTGTGTGAAATGATGTGTCGAATGATATGTGGAGTGACCGGTGGAATGAGTTGTGCAATGATGCGTCGAATGATGTGTGGAATGACGTGTGGAATGATGAGTGTAATGAGGCATGGAATGATCTGTGGAATGACGCGTGGAATGACATGTGTAATGATGTGTGCAATGCTGTGTGGAATGATGTGTGGAATGATTCTTGGAATGATGTTTGGAATGATGTGTGGAATGATTTGTGTAATGACCGGTGGAATGAGCGGAGGAATGATGTGAGAAATGATGTATGGAATGATGTGTGGAATGATGTGTGTAATGTTGTTTGGAATGATCTGTGGAATGACGTTAGGAATGACGTGTGGAATGATGTGTGCAATGCTGTGTGCAATGATGTGTGGAATGACGTTTAGAATGAGATGTGAATTGATGTGTGGAATAATGTTTGGAATGATGTGTGTAATGAGGTGTGGAATGTGATGTGGAATGATGTGTGAAATGATATTTGCAATGAGGTGTGGAATGAGGTGTGGAATGATGTGTGGAATGATGTGTGGAATGATGTGTGGAGCGATGGGTGGAATGATGTGTGGAATAACGTGTGGAATGATGTTTGGAATGATGTGTGGAGTGATGTTTGAAAAGATATGTGGAATGTTGTGTGGAATGACGGGTGGAATGTGTTGTGGAATGAGGTGGGAAATAAGTTGTGGAATGATGTGTGGAATGAGGTGTCGAATGAGGTGAAGAATGACGTGTGGTATGACGTGTGGAATGATGTTTGGATGATGTTTGAAATCAGTTTTGAAATGATGTGTGGAATGATGTGTGGATTGATGTGTGGAATAAATAGTGGAATTATGTTTATAATGAGGTGTGGAATGATGTGTGGAATGAGGTGTGGAATAAATTGTGGAATGATGTGTGGAATGATGTGTGGAATGAGGTGTGGAATGATGTGCGGAATGATGTGTGGTATGATGTTTGGAATGATGTGTGGAATGAAGTGTGGAATGCTGTATGGAATGATTTGTGGAATGATATGTGGAATGATGTGTGGAATGATGCGTGGAATGAGGCGTGGAATGAGGAATGGAATGGTGTGTGAAATGATGTGTGGAATGAGGTGTGGAATGATGTGTGGATTGATGTGTGGAATAAATAATGGAATTATGTTTATAATGAGGTGTGGAATGATGCGTGGAATGATATGTGGAATGATGCGTGGAAAGATGTGTGGGTTGATGTGTGGAATAAATAGTGGAATGATGTTTAAAATGAGGTGTGGAATGATGTGTGGAATGATGTTTGGAATGATGTGTTGAATGATGTGTGGAATATCGGCTGGAATGTGTTGTGGAATGAGGTGGGGAATGAGGTGTGGAATGATGCGTGGAATGATGCGTGGAATGATGCGTGGAAAGATGTGTGGATTGATGTGTGGAATAAAAAGTGGAATGATGTTTAAAATGAGGTGTGGAATGATGTGTGGAATTATGTGTGGAATGAGGTGTGGAATGATGTGTGGAATCATGTGTTGAATGAGGTGTGGATTGAGGTGTGGAATGATGCGTGGAATAATACGTGGAATGATGCATGGAAGGATGTGTGGATTGATGTGTGGAATAAATTATGGAATGATGTTTGGAATGATGAGTGGAATGATGTGTGGAATGATGTGTGGTATGAAGTGTGGAATGATGTGCGTAATGATGTGTGGTATGATGTGTTCGATGATGTGAGGAATGATGTCTGGAATGATGTCTGGAATGAGGTGTGGAATGATGATAGGATGATATGTGGAATGGTGTGTGGAATGATGTGTGGACTGATATGTGGAATGATGTTTAAAATGATGTGTGGAATGATGCGTGGAATGATGTGTGGAATGATGTGTGGAATGCTGTGTGTGATGATGTATGGAATGATCTGTGGAATGACGTGAGGAATGATGTGTAGAATGAGGTGGGGAATGATGTTTGGAATGATGTGTGGAATGAGGTGTGGAATGATGTGTGGAATTATGTTTGGAATGATGTGTCAAATTACGTGTAGAATGAGGTGTGGCATGGTGGGTGGAATGATGTGTGGAATGATGTGTGGAATGATATGTGGAATGAGGTGTGGAATGATGTGTGGAATTGTGTGTGGAATGATGTGTAGAATGATATGTGGAGTGACCGGTGGAATGAGTTGTGGAATGATGCGTCGAATGATGTGTGGAATGACGTGTGGAATGATGTGTTTAATGATGTATGGAATGATCTGTGGAATGCCGCGTGGAATGACGTGTTGAATGATGTGTCCAATGCTGTGTGGAATGATGTGTGGAATGATTCTTGGAATGATGATTGGAATGATGTGTGGAATGATGTGTGTAATGACCGGTGGAATGAGCTGTGGAATGATGTGAGGAATGATGTTTGGAAAGATGTGTGTAATGATGTATGGAATGATCTGTGGAATGACGTGAGGAATGACGTGTGGAATGATGTCTGCAATGCTGTGTGCAATGATGTGTGGAATGAGGTTTAGAATGAGATGTGAATTGATGTGTGGAATGATGTTTGGAATGATGTGTGTAATGAGGTGTGGAATGTGATGTGGAATGATGTGTGGAATGATGTTTGCAATGAGGTGTGGAATGATGTGTGGAATGATGTGCGGAATGATGTGTGGAATGATGTGTGGAATGATGTGTGGAATGATGTGTGGAGCGATGGGTGGAATGATGTGTGGAATAATGTGTGGAATGAGGTTTGCAATGAAGGGTGGAATTATGTTTGGAAATATATGTGGAATGATGTGTGGAATGACGGGTGGAATGTGTTGTGGAATGAGGTGGGAAATCAGTTGTGGAATGATGTGTGGAATGAGGTGTCGAATGAGGTGAAGAATGACGTGTGGTATGACGTGTGGAATGATGTTTGGAATGATGTTTGGAATGAGTTTTGGAATGATGTGTGGAATGATGTGTGGAAGGATGCGTGGAATGATGCATGGAATGTTGCGTGGAAGGATGTGTGGATTGATGTGTGCAATAAATAGTTGAATGATGTTTATAATGAGGTGTGGAATGATGTGTGGAATGATGTGTGGAACGAGTTGTGGACCGATGTGTGGAATGATGTGTGGAATGAGGTCTGGAATGATTTGTGGAATGATGCTTGGAAGGATGTGTGGATTGATGTGGGGAATAAATTGTGGAATGATGTGTGGAATGATGTGTGGAATGAGGTGTGGAATGATGTGCGGAATGATGTGTGGTATGATGTGTGGAATTATGTGTGGAATGAGGTGGGAATGCTGTATGGAATGAAGTGTAGAATGATACGTGGAATGATGCGTGAAATTAGGCGTGGAATGATGTGTTGAATGATGTTTGCAATGATGTGTGGAATGAGGTGTGGAATGATGTGTGGAATGATGCGTGGAATGATGTGTAGAATAAGGTTTGGAATGATGTGTGGAATAATGTGTGGAATGAGGTTTGGAATGATGTGTGGCATGATGTGGTGAATAACGGGTGGAATGTGTTGTGGAATGATGTGGGAAATGAGGTGTGGAATGATGTGTGCAATGCTGTGTGGAATGATGTGTTGAATGATGTTTGGAATGATGCGTGGAATGATGCGTGGAAGGTTGTGTGGATTTATGTGTGGAATAAATAGTGGAATGATGTTTATAATGAGGTGTGGAATGATGCTTCGAATGATATGTGGAATGATGCGTGGAAGGTTGTGTGGGTTCATGTGTTGAATAAATTGTGGAATGATGTTTGGAATGACGAGTGGAATGATGTATGGAATGATGTGTGGAATGATATGTTGAATGATGTTTGGAATGATGTTTGGGATGATGCGTGGAATGATGCGTGGAAGGATGTGAGGATTTATGTGTGGAATAAATAGTGGAATGATGTTTAAAATGAGGTGTGGAATGATGTGTGGAATGATGTGTGGAATGAGGTGGGAATGATGTGTGGAATAATATGTGGAATGAGGTGTGGAATGATGTGTGGAATGATGCATGGAATGATGCGTGGAATGATGCATGGAACGATGTGTGGATTGATGTGTGGAATAAAATGTGGAATGATGTTTGGAATGAGTGGAATGATGTGTGGAATGATGTGTGGTATGTTGTTTTCGATGATGTGAGGAATGATGTATGGAATGATGACTGGAATGAGGTGTGGAATGATGTGTGCAATGATATGTGGAATGGTGTGTGGAATGATGTGTGGAATGATGTTTGGAATGATGCGTGGGATGAGGCGTGGAATGAGGAGTGGAATGAATTGTGAAATGATGTGTGGAATGCTGTGTGGCATAGGTTTGGAATGTTGTGCGGAATGATGTGTAGAATGAGGTGTGGAAAAATGCGTGGAATGATGTGTGGAATGATGTGTGGAATGAGGTGTGGAATGATTTGTGGAATGATGCGTGGAATGATGTGTAGAATGAGGTTTGCAACGATGTGTGGAATGATGGGTGGAATGATGTGTGGAATAATGTGTTGAATGAGGGTTGGAATGATGTGTGGAATGATGTTTGGAATGATGTGTGGAATGATGTGTGGAATATCGGGTGGAATGTGTTGTGGAATGAGGTGGGAAATGATGCGTGGAATGATACGTGGAATGATGCATGGAAGGATGTGTGGATTGATGTGTTGAATAAATTGTGGAATGATGTTTGGAAGGATGAGTGGAATGATGTGTGGAATGATTTGTGGTATGAGGTGTGGAATGATGTGCGTAATGATGTGTGGTATGATGTGTTCGATGATGTGAGGAATGATGTCTGGAATGATGTCTGGAATGAGGTGTGGAATGATGATAGGATATGTGGAATGGTGTGTGGAATGATGTGTGGTATGATGTGTGGAATGAGGTGAGAATTGATGTGTGGAATGATGCGTGGAATGATGTGTGGAATGATGTCTGGAAAGTTGTGTGGAATTATGTGTAGAATGAGGTGTGAATTGAAGTGTGGAATGATGTTTGAAATGATGTGTGTCATGACGTGTAGAATGTGGTGTGGAATGATGTGTGGAATGACGGGTGGAATGAGTTGTGGAATGATGTGTGGAATGATGTGTGGAATGATGTTTGGAATGAGTTTTGGAATGATGTGTGGAATGATGTGTGGAATGAGGTGTGGAATGAGATGTGGTATGATGTGTGGAATAAATAGTGGAATGATGTTTATAATGAGGTGTGGAACCATGCATGGAATGATGTGTGGAATGAGCTGTGGAATGATTTGTGGAATGATGCGTGGAATGATGTGTAGAATGAGATTTGGAACGATGTGTGGAATGATGGCTGGAATGATGTGTGGTATAATGTGTTGAATGAGGTTTGGAATGATGTGTGGAATGATGTTTGGAATGATGTGTGGAATGATGTGTGGAATATCGGGTGGAATGTGTTGTGGAATGAGGTGGGAAATGACGTGTGGAATGAGGTGTGGAATGAGGTGTGAAATGATGCGTGGAATGATGCGTGGAATGATGCATGGAAGGATGTGTGGATTGATGTGTGGAATAAATAGTTGAATGATGTTTAAAATGACGTGTGGAATGATGTGTGGAATGATGTGTTGAATGAGGTGTGGTATGAGGTTTGGAATGATGCGTAGAATGAAGTGTGGAATGATGTGTGGAATGATGCGTGGAATGATGTGTAGAATGAGGTTTGGAATAATGTGTGGAATGATGGGTGGAATGATGTGTGGAATAATGTGTGGAATGAGGTGTGGAATGATGTGTGGAATGATGTGTGGAATGATACGTGGAATGATGCATGGAAGGATGTGTGGATTGATGTGTGGAATAAATTGTGGAATGATGTTTGGTATGATGAGTGGAATGATGTGAGGAATGATGTGTGGTATGAGGTGTGGAATGATGTGCAGAATGATGTGTGGTATGATGTGTTCGATGATGTGAGGAATGATGTCTGGAATGATGTCTGGAATGAGGTGTGGAATGATGAATGGATGATATGTGGAATGGTGTGTGGAATGTTGTGTGGAATGATTTGTGGAATGAGGTGTGGAATGAGGTGTGAATTGATGTGTGGAATGATGTTTGGAATGATGTGTGGAATGATGTGTCGAATTAGGTGTGGAATGATGTCTGGAATGATGTGTGGAATGATGTGTGGAATGAGGTGTGGAAAGATGTGTGGAATGGTGTGTGGAATGATGTGTAGAATGAGGGGTGGAATGATGTGTGGAATGAGATGGAAAATGATGTGTGGAATGATGTGTGGAATAATGTCAGGAATGATGTCTGTAATGATGTGTGGAATGGTGTGTGGAATGAGGTGTGGAATGATGTGTTGAATGATGTGTGGAATGATGTATAGAATGACGTGTCGAATAATGTGTGGACTAAAGTGTGAAATGAGATGTGGAATGAGGTGTGGAGTGATGTGTGGAATGAGGTGTAGTATGATGTGTGGAATGATGCGTGGAATGATGCAACGAATGATGTGTGGATTGATGTGTGGAATGAATTGTGGAATGATGTGTTGAATGATAAATGGAATGACGTGTGGACTGATGTGTGGAATGATGTTTAGAATGATGCGTGGAATGATGTGTGGAGTGAACGGTGGAATGAGTTGTGGAATGGTGCGTGGAATGATGTGTGCAATGATGTGTGTCATGATGTATGGAATGATCTATGGAATGATGTGTGGAATGATGTTTGGAATGATGTGTGGAATGATGTGTGGAATCATGTGTGGCATTAGGTGTGGAATAATGTTTAGAATTAGGTGTGAATTGATGTGTGGAATGATGTTTGGAATGATGTGTGGAATGATGGGTGGAATACTGTGTGGAATAATGTGTGGAATGAGGTGTGGAATGATGTGTGGAATCATGTGTTGAATGAGGTGTGGAATGAGGTGTGGAATGATGCGTGGAATGATACGTGGAATGATGCTTGGAAGGATGTGTGGATTGATGTGTCGAATAAATTGTGGAATGATGTGTGGAATGATGTGTGGTATGAGGTGTGGAATGATGTGCGGAATGATATGTGGTATGATATGTTCGATGATGTGAGGAATGATGTCTGGAATGATGTCTGGAATGAGGTGTGGAATGATGATGGGATGATATGTGGAATGGTGTGTGGAATGTTGAATGGAATGATTTGTGGAATGATGTGTGGAATGAGGTGTGAATTGATGTGTGGAATGATGTTTGGAATGACGTGTGGAATGATGTGTCGAATTCGGTGTGGAATGATGTCTGGAATGATGTGTGGAATTAGGTGTGGAAAGATGTGTGGAATGGTGTGTGGAATGATGTGTAGAATGAGGGGTGGAATGATGTGTGGAATGATGTGCGGAATGATGTCTGGAATGATGTCTGGAATGATGTGTGGAATGATGAGTGGAATGAAGTGTGGAATGAAGTGTGGAATGATGTGTGGAATGACGTGTAGAATGAGGTGTGGAATGTTGGGTGGAATGATGTGTGGATTGAGGTGTGGAATGATGTGTGGAATGAGGTGTGGAATGATGTGTAGAATGACGTGTGGAATGACGTGTGGAATAATTTGTCAAATGAGGTTTGGAATGATGTGTGGAATGATGTGTGGAATGAGGTTTGTAATGATGTAAGGAATTAGGTGTGGAATGAGGTGTGGAATGATGTGTGGAATGACGTATAGAATGAGGTGTGGAATAGTGGGTGGAATGATGTGTGGAATGATGTGTGGAATGATGTGTGGAATGATGTGTGGAATGATGTTTGGAATGATGTGTGGAATGACGTGTAGAATGAGGTGTGGAATAGTGGGTGGAATAATGTGTGGAATGATGTGTGGAATGATGTGTGGAATGAGGTGTGGAATGATGTGTGGAATGATGTGTGGAACGATGTGTGGAATGATGTGTGGAATGAGGTGTGGAATGAGGTGTTGAATGAGGTGTGGAATGATGTGTGGAATGAGGTGTGGAATGATGTGTGGAATGATGCGTGGAATGATGCAACGAATGATGTGTGGATTGATATATGGAATGAATTGTGGAATGATGTGTTGAATGATAAGTGGATTGATGTGTGGACTGATGTGTGGAATGATTATAGAATAATGTGTGAAATGATGTGTGGAGTGACCGGTGGAATGACGGGTGGAATGATGTGTGGAATGATGTTTGGAATGAGTTTTGGAATGATGTGTGGAATGATGTGTGGAATGATGTGTGGAATGATGTGTGGAATGAGGTGTGCAATGCGATGTGGAATGATGTGTGTAATAAATAGTGGCATGATGTTTATAATGAGGTGGGAATGATGCATGGAATGATGTGTGGAATGATGTGTGGAATGATGTGTCGAATGATGTGTGAAATGATGTGTGGAATGATGTGTGGAATGATGTGTGGAATGACGTGTGAAATGATACGTGGAATGATGCATCGAATGATGTGTTGATTGATGTGTGGAATGAATTGTGGAATGATGTGTGGAATGATAAGTGGAATGTTGTGTGGACTGATGTGTGGAATGATGTTTAGAATGATGTGTGGAATGATGTGTGTAATGACCGGTGGAATGAGCTGTGGAATGTTGCGTGAAATGATGTGTGGAATGACGTGTGGAATGATGTGTGTAATGATGTATGGAATGATCTCTAGAATGACGTCTGGAATGACGTGTGGAATGATGTGTGCAATGCTGTGTGCAATGCTTTGTGAAATGACGTGTGGAATGATGTTTGGAATGATGTGTGGAATCATGTGTGGCATGAGGTGTGGAATCATGTGTGGGATTAGTTGTGGAATGATGTGTGGATTGATGTCTGGAATGATGTTTAGAATGAGGTGTGAATTGATGTGTGGAATGTTGTTTTAAATGATGTGTGTCATGAGGTGTGTAATGTGGTGTGGAATTATGTGTGGAATGAAGGGTGGAATGAGTTTTGGAATGATGTGTGGAATGATGTTTGGAATGATGTGTGGAATGAGGTGTGGAATGAGATGTGGCATCATGTGTGTAATAAAAAGTGGAATGATGTTTATAATGAGGTGTGGAATGATGCGTGGAATGATGTGTGGAATGATGTGTGGAATAATGTGTCGAATGACGTGTGAAATGATGCGTGGAATGATGCATCGAATGATGTGTGGATTGATGCGTGGAATGAATTGTTGAATGATGTGTGGAATGATAAGTGGAATGATGTGTGGAATGATGTGTGGAATGATCTTTAGAATGATGTGTGGAATGATGTGTGGAATGACCGGTGGAATGAGCTGTGGAATGATGCGTGGAATGATGTGTGGAATGATGTGTGGAATGATGTGTGAAATGATGTTTGGAATAATGTTTGGAAAGATGTGTGGAATCATGTGTGGAATGAGGTGTGGAATGATGTGTGGGATGAGTTGTGGAATGATGTGTGGAATGATGTGTGGAATGTTGTTTAGAATGAGGTGTGAATTGATGTGTGAATGATGTTTGGAATGATGTGTCTAATGAGGTGAAGAATGTGATGTGGAGTAATGTGTGGAATGATGTGTGGAATGAGGTTTGGAATGTGGTATGGAATGATGTTTGGAATGATGTGTGGAATGATTTGTGGAATGATGTATGGAATGATGTGTGGAGTGATGGGAGGAATGATGTGTGGAATAATGTATGGAATGAGGTTTCGAATGATGTGTGGAATGATGTTTGGAAAGATATGTGGAATGATGTGGTGAATGACGGGTGGAATGATGTGTGGAATGATGTTTGGAATGAGTTTTGGAATTATGTGTGGAATGATGTGTGGAAAGATGTGTGGAATGAGGTGTGGAAGTATGTGTGGAATGATGCGTGGAATGATGTGTGGAATGAGGTGTGGAATGCTGTATGGAATGATGTGTGGAATGATATGTGGAATGATGTGTGGAATGATGTGTGCAATGATGCGTGGAATGAAGCGTGGAATGAGGAAAGGAATGATGTGTGAAATGATGTGTGGAATGCTGTGTGGCATAGGTTTGGAATGTTGTGCGGAATGATGTTTAGAATGAGGTGTGAATTGATGTGTGGAATGATGTTTGGAATGATGTGTGTCATGAGGTGTGGAATGTGGTGTAGAATGATGTTTGGAATGATGTGTGGAATGATGTTTGGAATGAGTTTTGGAATGTTGTGTGGAATAATCTGTGGAATGACGTGTGGAATGACGTCTGGAATGATGTGTGCAATGCTGTGTGAAATGATGTATGGAATATTGTTTGGAATGATGTTTGGAATGATGTGTGGAATGATGTGTGTAATGAAGTGTGGGGTGTGATGTGGAATGATGTGTGGAATGATGTGTGGAATGATGTTTGCATGATGTGTGGAAAAATGTGTGGAATGATGTTTGGAATGATGTGAAGAATGATTTGTGGAGTATTGGGTGGAATGATGTGTGGAATAATGTGTGGAATGAGATTTGGAATGATGTGCGGAATAATGTTTGGAAAGATATGTGGAATGATGTTTGGAATGACGGGTGGAAGGTGTTGTGGAAAGAGTGGGAAATGAGTTGTGGAATGATGTGTGGAATGAGGTGTCGAATGATGTGAAGAATGACGTGTGGTATGACGTGTGGAATGATGTGTGGAATGATGTTTGGAATACGTTTTGGAATGATGTGTGGAATGATGTGTGGAATGATGTGTGGAATGATGTGTGGAATAATGTGTGGAATGAGGTGTGGAATGAGGTGTAGACTGATGCGTGGAATGATGCATGGAATGATGCGTGGAAGGATGTGTGGATTGATGTGTGAAATAAATAGTGGAATGATGTTTATAATGAGGTGTGGAATGATGTGTGGAATGTTGTGTGGAATAAGGTGTGGAATGATGTGTGGAATGATGAGTGGAATGAGGTCTGGAATGAGGTGTGCAATGATGCGTGGGAAGATGCGTGGAATGATGCAAGGAAGGATGTGTGGGTTGATGTGTGGAATAAATTGTGGAATGAGGTGTGGAATGATTTGCGGAATGATGTGTGGTATGATGTGTTGGATGATGTGAGGAATGATGTCTGGAATGTTGTCTGGTATGAGGTGTGGAATGATGTGTGGAATGATATGTGGAATGATGTGTGGCATGATGTTTGGAATGATGTGTGGAATGAGGTGTGGAATGCTGGATGGAATGATGTGTGGAATGATATGTGGAATGATGTTTGCAATGATGTGTGGAATGCTTTGTGGAATACGTTTGAAATGTTATGTGGAATGATGTGTCGAATGAGGTGTGGAAAAATGCGTGGAATGATGTGTGGAATGATGTGTGGAATGAAGTGTGGAAAGAGGTTTGGAATGATGTGTGGAATGATGTTTGGAATGATGTGTGGAATAACGGGTGGAATGTGTTGTGGAATGAGGTGGAAAATGATTTGTGGAATGATGTGTGGAATGACGTATGGAATGACGTTTGGAATGATGTGTGGAATGATTTTTAGAATGATGTGTGGAATAATGTATGGAATAACGGGTGGAATGTGTTGTGGAATTAGGTGGGAAATGAGGAGTGGAATGATGTGTGGAATGACGTGTGGAATGACATGTGGAATGATGTTTGTAATGATGTGTGGAATGATGTGTGGAATGATGTGTGGAATGATGTGCGGATTGATGTGTGCAATGATGTGTGCAATGAGATTTGGAATGTTGTATGGAATGATGTTTGGAACGATGTGTGGAATGATTGTGAAATGACGGGTGGAATGAGTTGTGGAATGCGCTGTGAAATGAGGTTTGGAATGAGGTGTGGAATGATGTGTGGAATGATGTGTGGAATAACGGGTGGAATGTGTTGTGGAATGAGGTGGGAAATGAGGTGTGGAATGATGTGTGGAATGACGTGTGGAATGACGTGTGGAATGATGTGTGGAATGATGTTTAGAATGATGTATGGAATAACGGGTGGAATGTGTTGTGGAATGAGGTGGGAAATGAGGTGTGGAATGATGTGTGGAATGACGTGTGAAATGACGTGTGGAATGATGAGTGCAATGCTGTGTGGAATGATGTGTGGAATTGTGTGTGCAATGATGTGTGCAATGAGGTTTGGAATGTTGTATGGAATGATGTTTGGAATGATGTGTGGAATGATTGTGGAATGACGGATGGAATGAATTGTGGAATGCGCTGTGAAATGAGTTTTGGAATGAGGTGTGGAATGAGGTGTGGAATGTTGTGTGGAATGATGTGTGGAATGATGTGCGGAATGATGTGTTGAGTGATGGATGGTATATTGTGTGGAATAATGTGTGGAATGAGTTGGGAAATGAGTTGTGGAATGATGTGTGGACTGAGGTGTTGAATGAGGTGTAGAATGTCGTGTGGTATGACATGTGGAATGATGTGTGGAATGATGTTTGGAATGAGTTATGTAATGATGTGTGGAATGATGTGTAGAATGATGTGTGGAATGATGTCGGAATGATTTGTGGAATGAGGTGTGGAATGATGCGTGGAATGATGCGTGGAATGATGCGTGGAAGGATGTGTGGATTGATGTGCGGAATAAATAGTGGAATGATGTTTAAAATGAGATGTGGAATGATGTGTGGAATGATGTGTGGAATGAGGTCTGGAATGATGTGTGGAATCATGTGTGGAATGAGGTGTGGAATGAGGTGTGGAATGATGCGTGGAATGATGTGTGGAATGATGCATGGAAGGATGAGTGGATTGATGTGTGGAATAAATTGTGGAATGATGTTTGGAATGATGAGTGGAATGATGTGTGGAATGATGTGCGGATTGATGTGTGCAATGATGTGTGCAATGAGATTTGGAATGTTGTATGGAATGATGTTTGGAATGATGTGTGGAATGATTGTGAAATGACGGGTGGAATGAGTTGTGGAATGCGCTGTGAAATGAGGTTTGGAATGAGGTGTGGAATGATGTGTGGAAAGATGTGTGGAATAACGGGTGGAATGTGTTGTGGAATGAGGTGAGAAATGAGGTGTGGAATGATGTGTGGAATGACGTGTGGAATGACGTGTGGAATGATGTGTGGAATGATGTTTAGAATGATGTATGGAATAACGGGTGGAATGTGTTGTGGAATGAGGTGGGAAATGAGGTGTGGAATGATGTGTGGAATGACGTGTGGAATGACGTGTGGAATGATGAGTGCAATGCTGTGTGGAATGATGTGTGGAATTGTGTGTGCAATGATGTGTGCAATGAGGTTTGGAATGTTGTATGGAATGATGTTTGGAATGATGTGTGGAATGATTGTGGAATGACGGATGGAATGAATTGTGGAATGCGCTGTGAAATGAGTTTTGGAATGAGGTGTGGAATGAGGTGTGGAATGATGTGTGGAATGATGTGTGGAATGATGTGCGGAATGATGTGTTGAGTGATGGATGGAATATTGTGTGGAATAATGTGTGGAATGAGGTGGGAAATCAGTTGTGGAATGATGTGTGGACTGAGGTGTTGAATGAGGTGTAGAATGTCGTGTGGTATGACATGTGGAATGATGTGTGGAATGATGTTTGGAATGAGTTATGTAATGATGTGTGGAATGATGTGTAGAATGATGTGTGGAATGATGTGGGAATGATTTGTGGAATGAGGTGTGGAATGATGCGTGGAATGATGCGTGGAATGAGGTGTGGAATGAGGTGTGGAATGATGCGTGGAATGATGTTTGGAATGATGCATGGAAGGATGAGTGGATTGATGTGTGGAATAAATTGTGGAATGATGTTTGGAATGATGAGTGGAATGATGTGTGGAATGATGTGTGGTATGAGGTGTGGAATGATGTGCGGAATGATGTGTGGTGTGGTGTGTTCGATGATGTGAGGAATGATGTCTGGAATGATATCTGGAATGAGGTGTGGAATGATGTGTGGAATGATGTGTGGAATGATGTGTGGAATAATGTGTCGAATGACGTGTGAAATGATGCGTGGAATGATGCATCGAATGATGTGTGGATTGATGCGTGGAATGAATTGTGGAATGATGTGTGGAATGATAAGTGGAATGATGTGTGGAATGATGTGTGGAATGATGTTTAGAATGATGTGTGGAATGATGTGTGGAATGACCGGTGGAATGAGCTGTTGAATGATGCGTGGAATGATGTGTGGAATGATGTGTGGAATGATGTGTGAAATGATGTTTGGAATAATGTTTGGAAAGATGTGTGGAATGATGTGTGGAATGAGGTGTGGAATGGTGTGTGGGATGAGTTATGGAATGATGTGTGGAATGATGTGTGGAATGTTGTTTAGAATGAGGTGAGTATTGATGTGTGGATGATGTTTGGAATGATGTGTGTAATGAGGTGAAGAATGTGATGTGGAATAATGTGTGGAATGATGTTTGCACGATGTGTGGAAAATTGTGTGGAGTGTTGTGTGGAATGATGTGTGCAATGATGTGTGGAATGAGGTTTGGAATGTGGAATGGAATGATGTTTGGAATGATGTGTGGAATGATGTGTGGAATGATGTATGGAATGATGTGTGGAGTGATGGGTGGAATGATGTGTGGAATAATGTATGGAATGAGGTTTCGAATGATGTGTGGAATGATGTTTGGAAAGATATGTGGAATGATGTGTGGAATGACGGGTGGAATGATGTGTGGAATGATGTTTGGAATGAGTTTTGGAATGATGTGTGGAATGATGTGTGGAATGATGTGTGGAATGAGGTGTGGAAGTATGTGTGGAATGATGCGTGGAATGATGTGTGGAATGAGGTGTGGAATGCTGTATGGAATGATGTGTGGAATGATATGTGGAATGATGTGTGGAATGATGTGTGCAATGATGCGTGGAATGAAGCGTGGAATGAGGAAAGGAATGATGTGTGAAATGATGTGTGGAATGCTGTGTGGCATAGGTTTGGAATGTTGTGCGGAATGATGTGTAGAATGAGGTGTGAATTGATGTGTGGAATGATGTTTGGAATGATGTGTGTCATGAGGTGTGGAATGTGGTGTGGAATGATGTTTGGAATGATGTGTGGAATGATATTTGTAATGAGTTTTGGAATGTTGTGTGGAATGATGTGTGGAATGATGTGTGGAATGAGTTTTGGAATGATGTGTGGAATGATGTGTGGAATGATGTGTGGAATGATGTGTGGAATGATGTGTGGAATGATGTGTGTAATGATGTATGGAATAATCTGTGGAATGACGTGTGGAATGACGTCTGGAATTATGTGTGCTATGCTGTGTGAAATGATGTATGGAATATTGTTTGGAATGATGTTTGGAATGATGTGTGGAATGATGTGTGTAATGAAGTGTGGGGTGTGATGTGGAATGATGTGTGGAATGATGTGTGGAATGATGTTTGCATGATGTGTGGAAAAATGTGTGGAATGATGTTTGGAATGATGTGAAGAATGATTTGTGGAGTGATGGGTGGAATGATGTGTGGAATAATGTGTGGAATGAGATTTGGAATGATGTGCGGAATAATGTTCGGAAAGATATGTGGAATGATGTTTGGAATGACGGGTGGAATGTGTTGTGGAATGAGGTGGGAAATGAGTTGTGGAATGATGTGTGGAATGAGGTGTCGAATGATGTGAAGAATGACGTGTGGTATGACGTGTGGAATGATGTGTGGAATGATGTTTGGAATAAGTTTTGGAATGATGTGTGGAATGATGTGTGGAATGATGTGTGGAATAATATGTGGAATGAGGTGTGGAATGAGGTGTAGACTGATGCGTGGAATGATGCATGGAATGATGCGTGGAAGGATGTGTGGATTGATGTGTGAAATAAATAGTGGAATGATGTTTATAATGAGGTGTGGAATGATGTGTGGAATGTTGTGTGGAATAAGGTGTGGAATGATGTGTGGAATGATGAGTGGAATGAGGTCTGGAATGAGGTGTGTAATGATGCGTGGGAAGATGCGTGGAATGATGCAAGGAAGGATGTGTGGGTTGATGTGTGGAATAAATTGTGGAATGAGGTGTGGAATGATTTGCGGAATGATGTGTGGTATGATGTGTTGGATGATGTGAGGAATGATGTCTGGAATGTTGTCTGGTATGAGGTGTGGAATGATGTGTGGAATGATATGTGGAATGATGTGTGGCATGATGTTTGGAATGATGTGTGGAATGAGGTGTGGAATGCTGGATGGAATGATGTGTGGAATGATGTGTGGAATGAAGTGCGGAAAGAGGTTTGGAATGATGTGTGGAATGATGTTTGGAATGATGTGTGGAATAACGGGTGGAATGTGTTGTGGAATGAGGTGGAAAATGAGTTGTGGAATGATGTGTGGAATGACGTATGGAATGACGTTTGGAATGATGTGTGGAATGATGTTTAGAATGATGTGTGGAATGATGTATGGAATAACGGGTGGAATGTGTTGTGGAATTAGGTGGGAAATGAGGAGTGGAATGATGTGTGGAATGACCTGTGGAATGACATGTGGAATGATGAGTGCAATGCTGTGTGGAATGATGTGTGGAATGATATGTGGAATGATGTGTGGAATGATGTGTGGAATGATGTGTGCAATGATGTGTGCAATGAGGTTTGGAATGTTGTGTGGAATGATGTTTCGAATGATGTGTGGAATGATTGTGGAATGATGTTTAGAATGAGATGTGAATTCATGTGTGGACTGATGTTTGGAATGATGTGTGTAATGAGGTGTGGAATGTGGTGTGGAATGATGTGTGGAATGATGTTTGCAATGATGTGTGTAATGATGTGTGGAATGATGTGTGGAATGATGTGTGGAATGATGTGCGGATTGATGTGTGCAATGATGTGTGCAATGAGATTTGGAATGTTGTATGGAATGATGTTTGGAATGATGTGTGGAATGATTGTGAAATGACGGGTGGAATGAGTTGTGGAATGCGCTGTGAAATGAGTTTTGGAATGAGGTGTGGAATGATGCGTGGAATGATGTGTAGAATGAGGTTTGGAATGATGTGTGGAATGATGGGTGGAATGATGTGTGGAATAATTTGTGGATTGAGGTTTGGAATAAGGTGTGGAATGATGTGTGGAATGATGTGTGGAATAACGGGTGGAATGTGTTGTGGAATGAGGTGGGAAATGAGGTGTGGAATGATGTGTGGAATGACGTGTGGAATGACGTGTGAAATGATGAGTGCAATGCTGTGTGGAATGATGTGTGGAATTGTGTGTGCAATGATGTGTGCAATGAGGTTTGGAATGTTGTATGGAATGATGTTTGGAATGATGTGTGGAATGATTGTGGAATGACGGATGGAATGAATTGTGGAATGCGCTGTGAAATGAGTTTTGGAATGCGGTGTGGAATGATGCGTGGAATGATGTGTAGAATGAGGTTAGGAATGATGTGTGGAATGATTGTGGAATGACGGATGGAATGAATTGTGGAATGCGCTGTGAAATGAGTTTTGGAATGAGGTGTGGAATAATGTGTGGAATGATGTTTGGAATGATGTGTGGAATGATGTGTGGAATGAGGTGTGGAACGATGTGCGGAATGATGTGTCGAATGATGTGTTGGATGATGTGAGGAATGATGTGTGGAATGATGTCTGCAATGCGGTTTGGAATGAAGTATGGAATGATATGTGGAATGATGTGGGGAATGATGTGTGGAATGATGTGTGGAATGAGGCGTGGAATGTTGCATGGAATGATGTGTTGAAAGTTATGTGGAATGATGTGTGGAATGATGTGTGGAATGATGTGTGGAATAATGTGTGGAATAGGTTTCGAATGTTGTGGAAAGATGCGCAGAATGAGGTGTGCTAAAATGGGTGGAAAGATGTGTGGAATGACGTGTGGAATGATGTGTGGAATGTTGCGTGGAATGATGTGTAGAGTGAGCTTTGGAATGATGTGTGGAATGATGTTTCGAATAATTTGTGTGGAATGCTGTGTGGAATGACGGGTGGAATGTGTTTTGGAATGAGGTGTGAAATGAGGTTTGGAGTTATGTGTGGAATGATGTGTGGAATGATGTGTGGAATGAGATTTGGAACGATGTTCGGAATGATGTGTGGAATGATGTGTGGAATGATGTGTGGAATGATGTGTGGAATGATGTGTGGAATGCGGTGCGTAATGATGTGTGGAATGATGTGTTGAATGATGTGTGAAATGATGTGTGGAATGAGTTGTGCAATGAGGTGTGGAATGATGCGTGGAATGAAGCGTGGAATGATGCGTGGAAGGATTTGTGGATTGATGTGTGGAATAAATAGTGGAATCATGTTTAAAATGCCGTGTGGAATGATGTGTGGAATAATGTGTGGAATGAGGTGTGGAATGATGTGTGGAAAAGTGTGTGGAATGATGCGTGGAATGATCCGTGGAATGATGCATGGAATGATGTGTGGATTGATGTGTGGAATAAATTGTGGAATGTTGTGTGGAATGATGAATGGAATGATGTGTGGACTGATGTGTGGAATTATGTAAAGATTGAGTTGTGGAATGATGTGTGGGATGATGTGTGGACTGAGGTGTAGAATGAAGTGTGGAATGTTGTTTGGAATAATGTGTGGAAGGATGTGTCGAATGAGGTGTGGAATGGTGGGTGCAATGATGTGTGGAATGCTGTGTGGAATGATGTGTGGAATGATGTGTGGAATGAGCTGTGGAATGATGTGTGGAATGGTTTGACGAATGATGTCTGGAATGAGGTGTGGAATGAACTGTGGAATGATGTGTGGAATGGTGTGTCGAATGATGTCTGGAATGAGGTGTGGAATGATGTGTGGAATGATGTTTGGAATGATATGTGGAATAATGAGTGGAATGAGGTTTGGTATGATGTGTGGAATGATGTTTGGAATGATGTGTGGAATGAGGTGTGGAATGATGTGTGGAATTATGTTTGGAATGATGTGTGGAATGATGTGTGGAATGATGTGTGCAATGATGTGCGGAATGAGGTTTGCAATGTCGTGTGTAATGGTGTGTGGAATGACGGGTGGAATGATGTATGGAATGATGTGTGTAATGATGTGTGGAATGATTTTGTGCAATGATGTGTGGAATGAGGTTTGTAATTTTGTGTGGAATGATGTTTGGAATGATGTGTGGAATGATGTGTGGAATGATTTTGTGCAATGATGTGTGGAATGAGGTTTGTAATTTTGTGTGGAATGATGTTTGGAATGATGTGTGGAATGATGTGTGGAATGACGGGTCGTATGAAGTTGTGGAATGCGGTGTAAAATGAGGTGTGGATTGAGGTGTGGAATGAAGTGTGGAATGAGGTGTGGAATGATGTGTTGAGTGATGGATGGAATGATGGGAGGAATGACGTGTGGAATGATGTTTATAATGATGTGTGGAATGAGCTTTGGAATGATGTGTGGAATGATGTGTGAAATGACGTGTGGAATGAGTTGTGGAATGAGGTATGAAATGAGGTGTGGAATGAGTTGTGGAATGAGGTGTGGAATGATGTGTGGAATGATGTGTGGAATGATGAGTGGAATGAGGCGTGAAATGATGTGCGGAATGATGTGTGGAATGATGTGTGGATGATGAGTGTGGAATGATGTCTGGAATGTTACCTGGAATGAGGTGTGGAATGATATGTGCAATGATGTGTGGAATGATGTGTGGAATGACGTGTAGAATGTTGTATGGAATGATGTGTGGAATAGTATGTGGAATGATGTGTGGAATGATGCATGGAATGAGGCGTGGAATGAGGTGTGGAATGCTGTGTAGAAAAAAGTCTGGAGTGATGTGTAGAATAATGTTTAGAATGAGGTGTGGAATGACGTGTGGAATGATGTGTGGAATGATGTGTGGAATGATGTGTTCAA
Organism: Pristiophorus japonicus; assembly: GCF_044704955.1. Classification (NCBI taxonomy): domain Eukaryota; kingdom Metazoa; phylum Chordata; class Chondrichthyes; family Pristiophoridae; genus Pristiophorus; species Pristiophorus japonicus. The sequence continues at coordinate 1,430,341 of NW_027251362.1, read as the reverse complement.
TGATGTGTGGAATGAGGTTTGGAATGTTGTATGAAATGATATTTGGAATATTGTGTGGAATGTTGTGTGGAATGACGGGTTGGGTGAGTTGTGGAATGATGTGGGAATGAGGTGAGGAATGATGTGTGGAATGATTTGTGGAATGTTGTGTGGAATGACGCGTGAAATGATGCGTGGAATGATGCATGGAATGATGTGTGGATTGATGTGTGGTAATGAATTGTGGAATGATGTGTGGAATGTTGAGAGGAATGATGTGTGGAATGATCTGTGGAATGATGTTACGAGTGAGGTGTGGAATGATGTGTGGGATGATGTGTGGATTGTGTGTGGAACGATGTGTGGAAAGATATGTGGAATGTTGTATGGAATGCTGTGTGAAAGGATGTGTGAAATGAGGTTTGGAATGATGTGTGGAATGATGTGAGGGATGATGGGTGGAATGATGTGTGGAATGATGTGTATAATGATGTGTGGAGTGAGATGTGGAATGTGGTGTGGAATGATGTGTGGAATGATGTTTGGAATGATGTGTAGAATGATGTGTGGAATGATGTGTGGAGTGAAGGGTGGAATGAAGGGTGGAATGATGTGTGGAATGAGGTGTGGAATGAGGTGTGGAATGATGTGTGGAATGATGTGTGGAATGATGTGTGGAATGATATGTGGATTGATTGGTGGAATGATGGGTGGGATGATGTGTGAAATGATGTGTGGAATGATGTGTTCAATGATGTGTGGAATGAGATGAGGAATGTGGTATGTAATGATGTGTGGAATGTTCTACGTAATGATGTGTGGAATGATGTGTGCAATGATGTGTTGAATGATGTGTGGAATGAGCTGTGGAATTAAATTTGGAATGATGTGTGGAATGATGTGTGGTATGATATGTGGACTGATATGTGGAATGATGCGTGGAATGATGTGTGGAATGATGTGTGGAATGAGGTGTGGAATGATATGTGGAAAGATATGTGGAATGACGTGTGGAATGATGTGTGAAATTTGGTTTGCAATGATGTGTGGAATGATGTGTGGAATGACGTGTGAAATGAGGTGTGGAATGAAGTGTGAAATGATGTGTGGGATGAAATGTGGAATGATATGTGGAATGATGTGTGGAATGAAGTATGTAATGTGTCGAATGAGGTTTGGAATGATGTGTGGAATGAGTTGTGGAATGAAGTGTGGAATGATGTTTGGAATGATGTGTAGAATGACATGTGCAATTATGTGTGGAATGACGTATGGAATGAGGTGTGGAATGAGTTGTGCAATGAGGTGTTGAATGATGTGTGGAATGATGTGTGGAAAGAGGGATGGAATGATGTGTGGATAGAGGTTTGCAATAATATGTGCAATGAGGTTTGGAATGACGTGTGGAATAGGCTGTGGAATGATATTTGGAATGATGTGTGGAATGATGTGTGGGATGTATATTTGGACTGATGTGTGGAATGATGTGTAGAATGATGTGTGGAATGACGTGTGGAAAGATATGTGGAAAGATATGTGGAATGATGTGAGAATGATGTGTGAAATTAGGTTTGGGATGAAGTGTGGAATGATGTGTGAAATGACGTGTGAAATGAGGTGTGGAATGATGTGTGAAATGATGTGTGGAATGATATTTGTAATAATGTGTGGAATGATGCGTGGAATGAGGCGTGGAATGAGGTGTGGAACAATGTGTGGAATGATGTGAGGAATGATGCGTGGAACGACATCTGGAATGATGTGTAGAATGAGGTTTGGAATGAGGTGGGGCATGTGTTTGTGGAATGAAGTGTGGAATGATGTTTGGAATGATGTTTAGAATGATGTGTGCAATGATGTGTGGAATGACGTGTGGAATGACGTGTGGAATGAGTTGTGGAATGAGGTGTGGAATGATGTGTGGAATGAAGTGTGAAAAGAGGTGTGGAATGATGTGTGGAATGAGGTTTGGAATAATGTGTGGAATGTGGTTTGGAATGATGTGTGAAATGATGTCTGGAATGATGTGAGGAATGATGTGTGGAATGATTATGTGAAATGATATGTGGAATGATGTGTGGAATGATTTGTGGAATGATGTGTGTAATTATGTGTGGAATGATGTTTCGTATGATGTGTGGAATGATGTGTAGAATGAGGTATGGAATGGTGAGTGGAATGATGTGTGGAATGATGTGTCGACAGAAGTGTGGAATCAGGTGTGGAATGATGTGTGGAATGGTGTGTGGAATGGTGTGTGGAATGATGTGTAGAATGACGTGTGGAATGATGTGTGGAATGATGTGTGGAATTGTGTTTGGAATGATGTATGGAATGAGGTGTGGAATGAGGTGTGGAATGATGCGTGGAATTATGTGTGGAATGATGTGTGGAATGATGTGTGGAATGATGTGTGAAATCATGCGTGGAATGATGTGTGGAATGATGTGTGGAATGATGTGTGGAATGATGTGTGCTATGGTGCGTGGAATGGTGCGTGGAATGATGTGTGGTTGATGTGTGGAATTCATTTTGGAATGATGTTAAGAGTGAGGTGTGGAATGATGTGTGGGATGATTATGAAATGATGTGTGGAATGATGTGAGGAATGAGGTTTGGCTTGTGGTTTGGAATGATGTGTTGAATGATGTATGGCATGTTTATGGAGTGATGTGTGGAATGATGTGTGGAATGATATTTGGAATGATGTGTGGAATGATGTGTTGAATGTTGTGTGGAATGATGTGTGGAATGACGTTTGGAATGATGTGTGGAATGATGTGTGGAATGATGTGTGGAATGTTGTGTGAAGTGACGTGTCGAATGAGTTTTGGAATGAGTTGTGGAATGATGTGTGGAATGATGTGTGGAATTATGTTTGGAATGAGGTGTGGAATGATGTGCGGAATGATTTGTGGAATGATGTGTTGTATGATGTGTGGAATGATGTGTTGAATGATGTGTGGAATGAAGTTTGGAATGAGGTGTGGAATGATGTGTGGAATGAGGTTTGGAATAATGTGTGGAATGGTGGGTGGAATGATGTGTGGATTGATGTGTATAATGATTTGTGGAATAAGATGTGGAATGTGGTGTGGAATGATGTGTGGAATGATGAGTGGAATGATGTGTGGAATGAGGTGTGAATTAATGTGTGGAATGATGTCTGGATTGATGTGTGGAATGAAGTGTGGAATGATGCGTGGAATGATGTGTGGAATGAGGTATGGAATGATGTATGGAATGATGGGTGGAATGATGTGTGGAATGATGTTTGGAATGATGTGTGGAATGATTTATAGAATGAGGTTTGGAATGATGTGTTGAATGATGTGTGGAATGAGGTATGGAAATATATGAGGAATGTTGTGTGGAATGATGTGAGGAATGAAGTGTGGAATGAGGTTTGTAATGATGTGTGGAATGTTGTGTGGAATGATGTGTGGAATGATGTGTGAAATGACGTGTGGAATGAGTTGTGCAATATGGTATGAAATGAGGTGTGGAAAGAGTTGTGGAATGAGTTGTGGAATGATGTTTGGAATGATGTGTGGAATGATGTGTGGAAATAGGTGTGGAATTGTGTGCGGAATGATGTGTGGAATGATGTGTTGAATGATGTTTGGAATGATGTGTGAAATGATTTGTGGAATGATGTTTGGAATGAGTTGTGGAATGATGTGTGGAATGATGTGTGGATTGAAGTTTGGAATGATGTGTGAAATGAGGTATGGAATGATGTGTGGAATGATGTGTGAAATAAAGTCTGGATTGATGTGTAGAATTAGGTGTGGAATGAGGTGTGGAATGTGCTGTGGAATGATGTTTGGAATGATGTGTGGAATGATGTGTGGAAATAGGTGTGGAATTGTGTGCGGAATGATGTGTGGAATGATGTGTTAAATGATGTGTGGAATGATGTGTGAAATGATGTGTGAAATGATATTTGGAATGAGTTGTGGAATGATGTGTGGAATTATGTGTGGAATGATGTTTGGAATGATGTGAGAAATGAGGTGTGGAATGATGTGTGGTATGATATGTGGAATGATAGGTCGAATGATGTGTGGAATGATGTGTGGAATGATTCGTGTAATGAGGCGTGGAATGAGGTTTGGAATGATGTGTGGAATGTTGTGTGGAATGATGTGTGGAATGATGTGTGTAATGATGTGTGGAATAAAGTCTGGATTGATGTGTAGAATGAGGTTTGGAATGAGGTGTGGAATGTGCTGTGGAATGATGTGTGGAATGAGGTGTGAAATGAGGTGTGGAATGATGTGTGAAATCATGTGAGGAATGATGTGTAGAATGAGGTGTGGAATGATGTGTGAAATGAGGTGTGGAATGAGGTGTGGAATGATGTTTGGAATGATGCGTGGAATGATGTGTTGAATGATGTATTAAATGATACGTGGAATGATGTGTGGAATGGTTTGTGTAATGATGAGTGGAATGACGTGTCGAATGACATGTGGAATGATGTGTGGAATGATGTGTGGAATGTGGTTTGGAATGAGGTGAGGAATGATGTGTGGTATGAGGTTTGGAATAATGTGTGGAATGAGGTTTGGAATGACGTGTGGAATGATGTATGGAATGTTGTGTCGAATGATGTGTGAAATGATGTTTGGAATGATTTGTGGAATAATGTTTGGAATGAGATCTGGAATGATGTGTAGAATGATGTTTGGAATGATTTGTGGAATGATGTGTGGAATGACGTGTGGAATGTTGTGTGAAATGATGAGTGAAATGATGTGTGGTCTGATGTTTGGAATAATGTTTGGAATGAGGTGTGGAATGATGTGTGGGATGATGTGTGGAATGATCCGTGGAATGATGTCTGGAATGATGTGTGGAATGATGTGTGAATGTTGTCTTAAATGATGTGTGCAATGATGTGTGGAATGATGTGTGGAATGTTGTTTGGAATTATGTTTGGAATGATGTGTGCAATGATGTGTCGAATGCTGTGTGGAATGGTGGGTGGAATGAAGTGTGGAATGCTCTGTGGACTGAAGTATGGAATGATGTGTGGAATGTTTTGTGGAATGATGTGTGGAATGATGTCTGGAATGTTGTGTGGAATAATGTGTGGAATGAGGTTTGGAATGATGTGTGGAATGATCTTTGGAATGATGTGTGGAATGACGTGTAGAATGACGGGTGGAATGATGTGTGGAATGATGTGTCAAATGAGGTGAGGAATGATGTGTTGTATGAGGTTTGGAATAATGTGTGGAATGAGGTTTGGAATGATGTGTGGAATGATGTATGGAATGATGTGTCGAATGATCTGTGAAATGATGTTTGGAATGAAGTGTGGAATGATGTGTGGAATGAGGTTTGGAATGATGTGTAGAATGATGTGTAGAATGAGGTGTAGAATGATGGTTGGAAGAATGTGTGGAATGATGTGTGGAATGATGCGTAGAATGAGGTGTGGAATGATGTGTGGAATGATGTGTGGAATGATTTGTGGAATCATGTGTGGAATCATGTGTGGAATGATGTGTGGAATGATGTATAGAATGAGGTGTGGAATGATGTGTGGAATGATGTGTAGAATGACGGGTTGAATGATGTGTGGAATGATGTTTGGAATGCTGTATGGAATGATGTGTGGAATGATGTGTGGAATGATGTGTTAAATGATACGTGGAATGATGTGTGGAATGATTTGTGGAATGATGTGTGGAATGACGTGTTGAATGAGGTGTGGAATGATGTGTGGAATGAGTTTTGGAATGATGTGTGGAATGAGGTGAGGAATAATGTGTGAAATGATGTTTGGAATGATGTGTGGAATGATGTGTGGAATGAGGTTTGGAATGATGTGTAGAATGATGTGTAGAATGAGGTGTGGAATGATGGGTGGAACATTGTGTGGAATGATTTGTGGAATGAGTTCTGGAATCATGTGTGGAATGATGTGTGGAATGATGCGTAGAATAAGGTGTGGAATGATGTATCGAATGATGTGTGAAATGGTGTGTGGAATGATGTGTGCAATGAGGTTTGGAATGATGTGTAGAATGAGATGTGGATTGATGGGTGGAATAATATGTGGAATGATATGTGGAATGTTGTGTAGAATGAGTTGTGAAATGATGTGTGGAATGATGTGTGGAATGATTTGTGGAATGATGTTTGGAATGATGTGTAGAATGAGATGTGGATTGATGGGTGGAATAATGTGTGGAATGATATGTGGAATGATGTGTAGAATGAGTTGTGGAATAATGTGTGGAATCATGTGTGGAATGAAGTGTGGAATGATGTGTAGAATGAGGTGTGGAATGATGTGTGGAATGATGTGTGGAATGATTTGTGGAATGATGTGTGGAATCTTGTGTGGAATGATGTGTGGAATTATGTGTAGAATGAGGTGTGGCATGATGTGTGGAATGATGTGTGGAATGATGTATGGAATGATGTATGGAATGAGGTATCGAATGATGTTTGGAATGATGTGTGGAATGAGGTTTGAAATGATGAGTGGAATGATGTGTGGAATGATGTGTAGAATGATGTGTGGAATGAGGTGTCGAAAGTGTTGTGGTATTATGTGTGGAATGATGTATGGAATGATGTGTGGATTGATGTTTGGAATGCGATGTGGAATGTTATGTTGAATGAAGTTTGGATTGTCGTGTGGGATGAAGTGTGGAATGATGTGTGGAATGAGATGTGGAATGAGGTGTGGAATGACGTGCGGAATGATCTGTGGAATGAGGTGTGGAATGATGTGTGGAATAATGTGTTGAATGATGTGTGGAAAGATGTGTGGAAAGATGTGTGGAAAGATGTGTGATAAGATATGTCGAATGAGGTGTGGAATGATGTTTGGAATGATGTATGGAAAAAGGTTTAGAATGATTTTTGGAATGATGTGTGGAATGATATTTGGAATGATGTATGAAATTTCGTGTGTAATGAGTTGTGGACTGAGGTGTGAATTGAGGTGTGGAATGAGGTGCGAAATGAGGTGTGGAATGATGTGTGGAATGATGTCTGAAATGATGTGTGGAATGAGGTGTGGAATGATGCGTGGAATGATGTGCGGAATGAGTGTGGAATAATGCGGGGAATGATGTTTGGAATGAGGTTTTGAATGATGTGTGGAATGAGGTGTGGAATGAGGTGTGGAATGATGTGTGGAATGAAGTGTTAAATGATATGCGGAATGTTATGTGGAATGATGTTTGGAATGATGTATTAAATGATGTGTGGAATGAAGTGTGGAATGATCTGTGAAATGATGTGTGAAGTGTTGTTTTGAATGATGTGTGGAATGATGTGTAGAATGAGGTGTGGAATTGTGGGTGGAATGATGTGTAGAATGAGGTGTGGAATGATGTGTGGAATGATGTGTGGAATGATTTGTGGAATAATGTTTGGAATGAGGTTTGGAATGAGGTGTGGAAAGTGGTGTGGAATGATATGTGGAATGATGTATGGAATGAAGTGTGGAATGATGTATGGAATGATGTGTGGAATGATGTGTGGAATGATGTGTGGAATGAGGTATGGAATGATGTGTGTAATGATGGGTGGAATGATGTGTGGAATGAAGTGTGGAATGAAGTGTGGAATGATGTGTGGAATGAGGTGTGGAATGAGGTGTGGAATGTTGTGCGGAATAAAGTGTGGAATGAGGTGTGGAATGATGTATAGAAATATGTGTAGAATGACGGTGGAATGAGTTGTGGAATGATGCGTGGAATGATGTGTGGAATGATGTATGGAATGATGTGTGGAAAGATGTGTGAAATAATGTGTGGAATGAGGTTTGGAATTGTGTGTGGAATGAAGTTTGGAATGATGGGTGGAATGATGTGTGGAATGAGGTTTGGAATGATGTGTGGAATGAGGTGTGAAATGATGTGTCGAATTATTTGTGAATGATGTGTAGAATGATGTGTGGAATGATGTGTGGAATGATGTGTTAAATGATAAGTGGAATGATTTGTTGGATGGTATGTGGAATGATTTGCGGAATGACGTTTGGAATGATGTGTGGAATGATATGTGGAATGAGGTTTGGGATGATGTGTGGAATGATGTCTGGAATGTTGTGTGGAATAATGTGTGGAATGAGGTTTGGAATGATGTGTGGAATGATGTTTGGAATGATGTGTGGAATGATGTGTAGAATGACGGGTGGAATGATGTGTGGAATGATGTGTCAAATGAGGTGAGGAATGATGTGTGGTATGAGGTTTGGAATAAAGTGTGGACTGAGGTTTGGAATGATGTGTGGAATGATGTATGGAATGATGTGTCGAATGATCTGTGAAATGATGTCTGGAATGAAGTGTGGAATGATGTGTGGAATGAGGTTTGGAATGATGTGTAGAATGATGTGTAGAATGAGGTGTGGAATAATGGGTGGAAGAATGTGTGGAATGATGTGTGTAATGATGTGTAGAATGAGGTGTGGAATGATGTGTGGAATGATGTGTGGAATGATTTGTGGAATCATGTGTGGAATCATGTGTGGAATGATGTGTGGAATGATGTATAGAATGAGGTGTGGAATGATGTGTGGAATGATGTGTAGAATGACGGCTGGAATGATGTGTGGAATGATGTTTGGAATGCTGTATGGAATGATGTGTGGAATGATGTGTGGAATGATGTGTTAAATGATACGTGGAATGATGTGTGGAATGATTTGTGGAATGATGTGTGGAATGACGTGTTGAATGATGTGTGGAATGATGTGTGGAATGAGTTTTGGAATGATGTGTGGAATGAGGTGAGGAATAAGGTGTGAAATGATGTTTGGAATGATGTGTGGAATGATGTGTGAAATGAGGTTTGGAATGATGTGTAGAATGATGTGTAGAATGAGGTGTGGTATGATGGGTGGAACATTGTGTGGAATGATTTGTGGAATGAGTTCTGGAATCATGTGTCGAATGATGTGTGGAATGATGCGTAGAATGAGGTGTGGAATGATGTGTCGAATGATGTGTGAAATGGTGTGTGGAATGATGTGTGCAATGAAGTTTGGAATGATGTTTGGAATGATGTGTGGAATGAGGTTTGAAATGATGAGTGGAATGATGTGTGGAATGATGTGTAGAATGATGTGTGGAATGACGTGTCGAAAGTGTTGTGGAATTATGTGTGATATGATGTATGGAATGATGTGTGGATTGATGTTTGGAATGCGGTGTGGAATGTTACGTTGAATGAAATTTGGATTGTCGTGTGGGATGAAGTGTGGAATGATGTGTGGAATGAGGTGTGGAATGAAGTGTGGAATGATGTGTTGGATAAGATGTGGAATGAGGTGTGGAATGATGTGCGGAATGATCTTTGGAATGAGGTGTGGAATGATGTGTGGCATAATGTGTTGAATGATGTGTGGAAAGATGTGTGGAATGATGTGTGGAAAGATGTGTGATAAGATATGTCGAATGAGGTGTGGAATGATGTTTGGAATGATGTATGGAAAAAGGTTTAGAATGATGTTTGGAATGATGTGTGGAATGATATTTGGAATGATGTATGAAATTTCGTGTGTAATGAGTTGTGGACTGAGGTGTGAATTGAGGTGTGGAATGAGGTGCGAAATGAGGTGTGGAATGATGTGTGGAATGATGTCTGAAATGATGTGTGGAATGAGGTGTGGAATGATGCGTGGAATGATGTGCGGAATGATGTGTAGAATAATGCGGCAAATGTTGTTTGGAATGAGGTTTTGAATGATGTGTGGAATGAGGTGTGGAATGAGGTGTGGAATGATGTGTGGAATGAAGTGTTAAATGGTATGTGGAATGTTATGTGGAATGATGTTTGGAATGATGTATTAAATGATGTGTGGAATGAAGTGTGGAATGATCTGTGAAATGATGTGTGAAATGTTGTTTTGAATGATGTGTGGAATGATGTGTAGAATGAGGTGTGGAATTGTGGGTGGAATGATGTGTAGAATGAGTTGTGGAATGATGTGTGGAATGATGTGTGGAATGATTTGTGGAATAATGTGTGGAATGAGGTTTGGAATGAGGTGTGGAAAGTGGTGTGGAATGATGTGTGGAATGATGTGTGGAATGAAGTGTGGAATGATGTATGGAATGATGTGTGGAATGATGTGTGGAATGATGTGTGGAATGAGGTATGGAATGATGTGTGTAATGATGGGTGGAATGATGTGTGGAATGATGTGTGGAATGATGTGTGGAATGAGGTGTGGAATGAGGTGTGGAATGATGTGCGGAATAAAGTGTGGAATGAGGTGTGGAATGATGTATAAAAATCTGTGTAGAATGACGGGTGGAATGAGTTGTGGAATGATGCGTGGAATGATGTGTGGAATGATGTATGGAATGATGTGTGGAATGATGTGTGAAATAATGTGTGGAATGAGGTTTGGAATGGTGTGTGGAATGAAGTATGGAATGATGAGTGGAATGATGTGTAGAATGAAGGAAGGAATGTGTTGTGGAATGATGCATGGAATGTTGTGTGGAATGAGGTTTGGAATGATGTGTGGAATGAGGTGTGAAATGATGTGTGGAATTATTTGTGAATGATGTGTAGAATGATGTGTGGAATGATGTGTGGAATGATGTGTTAAATGATACGTGGAATGATTTGTGGAATGGTATGTGGAATGATTTGCGGAATGACGTTTGGAATGATGTGTGGAATGATGTGTGGAATGAGTTTCGGGATGATGTGTGGAATGAGGTTTGGAATGATGTGTGGAATGAGGTGTGGAATGATGTGTGGAATGAGGTTTGGAATAATGTGTGGAATGAGGTTTGGAATGTTGTGTGGATTGGTGTGTTAATGATGTTTCGAATGATATGTGAAATGATGTGTGGAATGATGTGTGGATTGATGTTTGGAATGATGTGTGGAATGATATTTGGAATTATGTGTAGAAAGCTGTGTAGAATGAGGTGTGGAATGATGGGTGGAATGATGTGTGGAATGATGTGTGGAATGATGTGTGGAATTATGTGTAGAATGAGGTGTGGCATGATGTGTGGAATGATGTGTGGAATGATGTATGGAATGATGTATGGAATGAAGTTTCGAATGATGTTTGGAATGATGTGTGGAATGTGGTTTGAAATGATGAGTGGAATGATGTGTGGAATGATGTGTAGAATGATGTGTGGAATGAGGTGTCGAAAGTGTTGTGGAATTATGTGTGGAATGATGTATGGAATGATGTGTGGATTGATGTTTGGAATGATGTGTGGATTGATGTTTGGAATGCGGTGTGGAATCTTATGTTGAATGAAATTTGGATTGTCGTGTGGGATGAAGTGTGGAATGATGTGTGGAATGAGGTGTGGAATGAAGTGTGGAATGATGTGTGGAATAAGATGTGGAATGAGGTGTGGAATGATGTGCGGAATGATCTGTGGAATGAGGTGTGGAATGATGTGTGGCATAATGTGTTGAATGATGTGTGGAAAGATGTGTGGAATGATGTGTGGAAAGATGTGTGATAAGATATGTCGAATGAGGTGTGGAATGATGTTTGGAATGATGTATGGAAAAAGGTTTAGAATGATGTTTGGAATGATGTGTGGAATGATATTTGGAATGATGTATGAAATTTCGTGTGTAATGAGTTGTGGACTGAGGTGTGAATTGAGGTGTGGAATGAGGTGCGAAATGAGGTGTGGAATGATGTGTGGAATGATGTCTGAAATGATGTGTGGAATGAGGTGTGGAATGATGCGTGGAATGATGTGCGGAATGATGTGTAGAATAATGCGGGGAATGTTGTTTGGAATGAGGTTTTGAATGATGTGTGGAATGAGGTGTGGAATGAGGTGTGGAATGATGTGTGGAATGAAGTGTTAAATGGTATGTGGAATGTTATGTGGAATGATGTTTGGAATGATGTATTAAATGATGTGTGGAATGAAGTGTGGAATGATCTGTGAAATGATGTGTGAAATGTTGTTTTGAATGATGTGTGGAATGATGTGTAGAATGAGGTGTGGAATTGTGGGTGGAATGATGTGTAGAATGAGTTGTGGAATGATGTGTGGAATGATGTGTGGAATGATTTGTGGAAGAATGTGTGGAATGAGGTTTGGAATGAGGTGTGGAAAGTGGTGTGGAATGATGTGTGGAATGATGTGTGGAATGAAGTGTGGAATGATGTATGGAATGATGTGTGGAATGATGTGTGGAATGATGTGTGGAATGAGGTATGGAATGATGTGTGTAATGATGGGTGGAATGATGTGTGGAATGATGTGTGGAATGATGTGTGGAATGAGGTGTGGAATGAGGTGTGGAATGATGTGCGGAATAAAGTGTGGAATGAGGTGTGGAATGATGTATAAAAATCTGTGTAGAATGACGGGTGGAATGAGTTGTGGAATGATGCGTGGAATGATGTGTGGAATGATGTATGGAATGATGTGTGGAATGATGTGTGAAATAATGTGTGGAATGAGGTTTGGAATGGTGTGTGGAATGAAGTATGGAATGATGAGTGGAATGATGTGTAGAATGAAGGAAGGAATGTGTTGTGGAATGATGCATGGAATGTTGTGTGGAATGAGGTTTGGAATGATGTGTGGAATGAGGTGTGAAATGATGTGTGGAATTATTTGTGAATGATGTGTAGAATGATGTGTGGAATGATGTGTGGAATGATGTGTTAAATGATACGTGGAATGATTTGTGGAATGGTATGTGGAATGATTTGCGGAATGACGTTTGGAATGATGTGTGGAATGATGTGTGGAATGAGTTTCGGGATGATGTGTGGAATGAGGTTTGGAATGATGTGTGGAATGAGGTGTGGAATGATGTGTGGAATGAGGTTTGGAATAATGTGTGGAATGAGGTTTGGAATGTTGTGTGGATTGGTGTGTTAATGATGTTTCGAATGATATGTGAAATGATGTGTGGAATGATGTGTGGATTGATGTTTGGAATGATGTGTGGAATGATATTTGGAATTATGTGTAGAAAGCTGTGTAGAATGAGGTGTGGAATGATGGGTGGAATGATGTGTGGAATGATGTGTGGAATGATGTGTGGAATTATGTGTAGAATGAGGTGTGGCATGATGTGTGGAATGATGTGTGGAATGATGTATGGAATGATGTATGGAATGAAGTTTCGAATGATGTTTGGAATGATGTGTGGAATGTGGTTTGAAATGATGAGTGGAATGATGTGTGGAATGATGTGTAGAATGATGTGTGGAATGAGGTGTCGAAAGTGTTGTGGAATTATGTGTGGAATGATGTATGGATTGATGTGTGGATTGATGTTTGGAATGATGTGTGGAATGATGTGTGGAATGAAGTTTGGAGTGAGGTGTGGAATGATGTGTGGAATGATGGGTGGAATGATGTGTGGAATGATTTGTGGATCGATGTGTGGAATGCGGTGTGGAATGAGGTGTGGAATGATGTGTGGAATGATGTGTGGAATGATGTGTGAAATTTCGTGTGAAATGAGTTGTGGAATAAGTGTTGAATTGAGGTGTGAAGTTAGGTGTGAAATGAGGTGTGGAATGATGTGTGGAATGATGTGTGGAATGAGGTGTGGAATGACGTGTAGAATGATGGGTGGAATGATGTGTGGAATGATTTGTGGAACGATGTTTGGAATGAGGTGTGGAATGAGGTGTGGAATGATGTGCGGAATAATTTGTGGAATGAGGTGTGGAATGTTGTGGGGAATGATGTGTGGAATGATGTGTGGAATGATGTGTGGAAAGATGAGTGGAAAGATGTGTGGAATGAGGTGTGGAATGATGTCTGGAATGATGTATGGAATGAAGTTTAGAATGATGTGTGGAATGATGTGTGGAATGATGTGTGGAATGATGTGTGATATTTCGTGTGAAATGAGTTGTGGAATGAGAGTTGAATTGAGGTGTGAAGTTAGATGTGAAATGAGGTGTGGAATGATGTGTGTAATGAGGTTTGTAATGAGGTGTGCAATGATGTGTGGAATGAGATGTGAAATGATGTGTGGAATGATGTGTGGAATGATGTGTGGAATGAGGTTTGAAATGAGGTGTGGAATGATGTATAGAAAGCTGGGTAGAATGACGGGTGGAATGAGTTGTGGAATGATGCGTGGAATGATGTGTGGAATGGTGTATGGAATGATGTGTGGAATGATGTGTGAAATAACGTCCGAAATGAGGTTTGGAATGTTGTGTGGAATGAAGTTTGGAATGATGTGTGGAATGATGTGTAGAATGACGGATGGAATGATGTGTGGAATGATGTGTGGAATGATGTATGGAATGATGTGTGGAATGATGTGTGGAATGATGTGTGGAATGAGGTTTGGAATGATGTGTGGAATGATGTGTGGATGAGGTTTGGAAAGATGTGTGGAAGATGTGTGAAAATAGGTTTGGAATGATGTGTGGAATGACGTGTAGCATGAGGTCTGGAATGATGGGTGGAATGATGTGTGGAAAGATGTGTGGAATGACGTGTGGAAATATGTGTGGAATGATGTGTGGAATGAGATGTGGAATGATGTGTGGAATGATGTGTGGAATGACGTGTAGAATGATGTGTGGAATGATGTGTAGAATGATGTGTGGAATGAGGTGTGGAATGAGGTATGGAATGATGCGTGGAATGAAGCGTGTAATGAAGCGTGGAAGGTTGTATGGATTGATGAGTGGCATAAATTGTGGAATGAGGTTTAAAATGACGTAAGGAATGATGTGTGGAATGATGTGTGGAATGATGTGCGGAATGAGGTGTGGAATGAGGTGTGGAATAATACGTGGAATGACGTGTGGAATGATGCGTGGAAGGATGTGTGGGTTTATGTGTGGAATAAATTGTGGAATGATGTGTGGAATAATGAGTGAAATGATGTGTGGAATGGTGGGTGGAATGATGTGTGGAATGATATGTGGAATAATGTGTGGAATGAGGTTTGGAATGATGTGTGGAATGATGTTTGGAATGATGTGTGGAATGCTGTGCAGAATGACGGACGGAATGTGTTGTGAAATGATGCGTGGAATGATGTGTGGAATGATGTGTTAAATGCTACGTGGATTGATTTGTGGAATGATATGTGAAATCATGTGTGGAATGAATGTGGAATGATGTGTGGAATGATGTGTGGAATGATGTGTGAAATTTCGTGTGAAATGAGTTGTGGAATGAGGGTTGAATTGAGGTGTGAAGTTAGGTGTGAAATGAGGTGTGGAATGATGTATTTAATGAGGTTTGTAATGAGGTGTGCAATGATGTGTGGAATGAGATGTGAAATGATGTGTGGAATGATGTGTGGAATGATGTGTGGAATGAGGTTTGAAATGAGGTGTGGAATGATGTTATAGAAAGCTGTGTTGAATGACGGGTGGAATGATTTGTTAAATGATGCGTGGAATGATGTGTGGAAAGATGTATGGAATGATGTGTGGAATGATGTGTGAAATAACGTCTGGAATGAGGTTTGGAATGGTGTGTGGAATGAAGTTTGGAATGATGTGTGAAATGATGTGTAGAATGACGGATGGAATGATGTGTGGAATGATGTGTGGAATGATGTGTGGAATGAAGTGTTAAATGATATGTGGAATGTTATGTGGAATGATGTTTGGAATGATGTATGGAATGATGTGTGGAATGATGTGTGGAATGATGTGTGAAATGATAAGCGGAAAGAGGAGTGGTATGATGTGTGGAATGAGGTTTGGCATTATGTGTGGAATGAGGTTTGGAATGATGTGTGGAATGATGTGTGGATGAGGTTTGGAAAGATGTGTGGAATGATGTGTGAAAATAGGTTTGGAATGATGTGTGGAATGACGTGTAGCATGAGGTCTGGAATGATGGGTGGAATGATGTGTGGAAAGATGTGTGGAATGACGTGTGGAAATATGTGTGGAATGATGTGTGGAATGAGGTGTGGAATGATGTGTGGAATGATGTGTGGAATGACGTGTAGAATGATGTGTGGAATGATGTGTGGAATGATGTGCGGGATGAGGTGTGGAATGAGGTGTGGAATAATACGTGGAATGATGTATGTAATGATGCGTGGAAGGATGTGTGGGTTTATGTGTTGAATAAATTGTGGAATGATGTGTGGAATAATGAGTGAAATGATGTGTGGAATGGCGGGTGGAATGATGTGTAGAATGAGGTGTGGAATGATGTGTGGAATGATGTGTGGAATGATATGTGGAATAATGTGTGGAATGAGATTTGGAATGATGTGTGGAATGATGTTTGGAATGATGTGTGGAATGCTGTGTAGAATGACGGACGGAATGTGTTGTGAAATGATGCGTGGAATGATGTGTGGAATGATGTGTTAAATTATACGTGGATTGATTTGTGGAATGATATGTGGAATCATGTGTGGAATGACGTGTGGAATGATGTGTGGAAGGAGGTGTGGAATGATGTGTGAAATGATGTGTGGGATGAAGTGTGGAATGATCCGTTGGATGGTGTCTGGAATGATGTGTGGAATGAGGTGTGAATGATATCTGGAATGATGTGTTGAATAATGAGTGGAATGATGTGTGGAATGTTGTATGGAATGAGGTTTGGAATGACGTGTGGAATGATGTGTCGAATGCTGTGTGGAATGGTGGGTGGAATGGCGTGTGGAATGATGTGTGGACTGATGTGTGGAATGATGTGTGGAATGGTGGGTGGAATGATGTGTAGAATGAGGTGCGGAATGATGTGTGGAATGATGTGTGGAATGATGTGTGGATTAATGTGTGGAATGAGGTTTGGAATGATGTGTGGAATGATGTTTGGAATAATGTGTGGAATGATGTGTAGAATGACAGATGGAATGTGTTGTGGAATGATGCGTGGAATGATGTGTGGAATGAGGTTTTGAATGGTGTGTGGAATGAGATGTGGAATGATGTGTCGAATGAGGTTTGGAATAATGTGTGGAATGAGGTTTGGAATGTTGTGTGGAATAATGTTTCGAATGATGTGTGAAATGATGTGTGGAATGATGTGTGGATTGATGTTTGGAATGATGTGTGGAATAATATGTGGAATGAGGTTTGGAATGATGTGTAGAAAGCTGTGTAGAACGAGGTGTGGAATGATGGATTGAATGATGTGTGGAATGATGTGTGGAATGATGTGTGGAATGATGTGAGGAATGAGGTATGGAATGATGTGTGGAATGTTGTGTATAATGAGGTGTGGAATGAATTGTGGAATGATGTGTGGAATGATGTGTGGAATAACGTGTGGAATGAGGTTTGGAATAATGTATGGAATGATGTTTGGAATGATGTGTGGAATTTGGTTTGGAATGATGAGTGGAAGGATGTTTGGAATGATGTGTGGAATGAGGTGTGGAATGAGGTGTGGAAAGTGGTGTGCAATGATGTGTGGAATGATGTGTGGAATGAAGTGTGGAATGACGTGTGGAATGATGTGTGGAATGATGTGTGGAATGATGTGTTAAATGATATGTGGAATGATATGTGGAATGACGTTTGGAATGATGTATGGAATGATGTGTGGAATGATGTGTGGAATGATGTGTGAAATGATGAGCGGAAAGAGGTGTGGAATGATGTGTGGAATGATGTGTGGAATGACGTGTCGAATGAGGTGTGGAATGATGTGTGGAATGATGTGTGGAAGGGTGTGTGGAATGATGTGTGGAATGAGGTTTGGAATGATGTGTGGAATGATGTTTGGAATAATGTGTGGAATGATGTGTAGAATGAGGTTTGGAATGATGTGTGGAATGATGTTTGGAATAATGTGTGGAATGATGTGTAGAATGACAGATGGAATGTGTTGTGGAATGATGCGTGGAATGATGTGTGGAATGAGGTTTTGAATGGTGTGTGGAATGAGATGTGGAATGATGTGTGGAATGAGGTTTTGAATAATGTGTGGAATGAGGTTTGGAATGTTGTGTGGAATGATGTTTCGAATGATGTGTGAAATGATGTGTGGAATGATGTGTGGATTGATGTTTGGAATGAAGTGTGGAATAATATGTGGAATGAGGTTTGGAATGATGTGTAGAAAGCTGTGTAGAACGAGGTGTGGAATGATGGATTGAATGATGTGTGGAATGATGTGTGGAATGATGTGAGGAATGAGGTATGGAATGATGTGTGGAATGTTGTGTATAATGAGGTGTGGAATGAATTGTGGAATGATGTGTGGAATGATGTGTGGAATAACGTGTGGAATGAGGTTTGGAATAATGTATGGAATGATGTTTGGAATGATGTGTGGAATTTGGTTTGGAATGATGAGTGGAAGGATGTTTGGAATGATGTGTGGAATGAGGTGTGGAATGAGGTGTGGAAAGTGGTGTGCAATGATGTGTGGAATGATGTGTGGAATGAAGTGTGGAATGACGTGTGGAATGATGTGTGGAATGATGTGTGGAATGATGTGTTAAATGATATGTGGAATGATATGTGGAATGACGTTTGGAATGATGTATGGAATGATGTGTGGAATGATGTGTGGAATGATGTGTGAAATGATGATCGGAAAGAGGTGTGGAATGATGTGTGGAATGATGTGTGGAATGACGTGTCGAATGAGGTGTGGAATGATGTGTGGAATGATGTGTGGAATGGTGTGTGGAATGATGTGTGGAATGATGTGTGGATGAGGTTTGTAAAGATGTGTGGAATGAAGTGTGAAATGATGTGTGAAAATAGGTTTGGAATGATGTGTGGAATGACGTGTAGCATGAGGTCTGGAATGATGGGTGGAATGATGTGTGGAATGATGTGTGGAATGACATGTGGAAATATGTGTGGAATGATGTGTGGAATGAGGTGTGGAATGATGTGTGGAATGATGTGTGGAATGACGTGTAGAATGAGGTGTGGAATGATGTGCGGAATGATGTGTGGAATGATGTGTGGAGTGATGTGTGGAATGATGTGTGGAATGATGTGTGGAATGAGGTGTGGAATGATGCGTGGAAGGTTGTGTGGATTGATGTGTGGAATAAATTGTGGGATGAGGTTTAAAATGAGGTATGGAAATATGTGTGGAATGATGTGTGGAATGAGATGTGGAATGATGTTTGGAATGATGTGCGGAATGAGGTGTGGAATGTGGTGTGGAATAATACGTGGAATGATGTGTGGAATGATGCGTGGAAGGATGTGTGGGTTTATGTGTGGAATAAATTGTGGAATGATGTGTGGAATAATGAGTGAAATGATGTGTGGAATGGTGGGTGGATGTTGTGTAGAATGAGGTGTGGAATGATGTGTGGAATGATGTGTGGAATGATGTGTGGAATGATGTGTGGAATGAGGTTTGGAATGATGTGTGGAATGATGTTTGGAATGATGTGTGGAATGCTGTGCAGAATGACGGACGGAATGTGTTGTGAAATGATGCGTGGAATGATGTGTGGAATGATGTGTTAAATGCTACGTGGATTGATTTGTGGAATGATATGTGGAATCATGTTTGGAATAAATGTGGAATGATGAGTGGAAAGAGGTGTGAAATGAAGTTTGGAATGATGTGTGGAATGAGGTGTGGAATGATGTGTGAAATGATGTGTGGGATGAAGTGTGGAATGATCCGTGGAATAATGTCTGGAATGATGTGTGGAATGAGGTGTGAATGATATCTGGAATGTTGTATGGAATGACGTTTGGAATGATGTGTGGAATGATGTGTCGAATGCTGTGTGGAATGGGGGGTGGAATGACGTGTGGAATGATGTGTGGACTGATGTGTGGAATGATGTGTGGAATGGTGAGTGGTTTGATGTGTAGAATGAGGTGTGGAATGATGTGTGGAATGATGTGTGGAATGATGTGTGGAATAATGTGTGGAATGAGGTTTTGAATGTTGTGTGGAATGATGTTTGGAATGATGTGTGGAATGATGTGTAGAATGACAGGTGGAATGTGTTGTGGAATGATGCGTGGAATGGCGTGTGGAATGAGGTTTGGAATGATGTGTGGAATGAGGTGTGGAATGTTGTGTGGAATGAGGTTTGAAATAATGTGTGGATTGATGTTTGGAATGACGTGTGGAATGATATGTGGAATGAGGTTTGGAATGATGTGTCGAAAGCTGTGTAGAATGAGGTGTGGAATGATGGGTGGAATGATGTGTGGAATGATGTGTGGAATGATGTGTCGAATGATGTGAGGAATGAGGTGTGGAATGATGTGTGGAATGTTGTGTAGAATGAGGTGTGGAATGATGTGTGGAATGATGTGTGGAATGATGTGTGGAATAATGTGTGGAATGAGTTTTGGAATATGTATGGAATGATGTTTGAAATGATGTGTGGAATTAGGTTTGGAATGATGAGTGGAAGGATGTGTGGAATGATTTGTGGAATGATGTGTGGAATGAGGTATGGAAAGTTGTGTGGAATGATGTGTGGAATGAAGTGTGCAATGATGTGTGGAATGATGTATAGAAAGCTGTGTAGAATGACGGGTGGAATGAGTTATGGAATGATGCGTGGAATGATGTGTGGAATGATGTATGGAATGAAGTGTGGAATGATGTGCAAAATAATGTGTGGAATGATGTTTGGAATGGTGTGTGGAATGAAGTTTGGAATGCTGAGTGGAATGATGTGTAGAATGACGAATGGAATGTGTTGTGGAATGATGCATGGAATGATGTGTGGAATGAGGTTTGGAATCATGTGTGGAATGAGGTATGAAATGATGTGTGGACTTTTTTGTGGAATGATGTGTAGAAGGAATGATGTGTGGAATGATGTCTTAAATGATACGTGGAATGATTTGTGGAATGATATGTGGAATGATTTGCGGAATGACATTTGGAATGATGTGTGGAATGATGTGTGGAATGAGGTTTGGAATAATGTGTGGAATGAGGTTTGGAATGTTGGTTGGAATTGTGTGTGGAATGATGTTTCGAATGATGTGTGAAATGATGAGTGGAATGTTGTGTGGATTGATATTTGGAATGATGTGTGCAATGATATGTGGAATGAGGTTTGAAATGATGTGTAGAACGCTGTCTAGTTTGAGGTGTTGAATGATGGGTGGAATAATGAGTGGAATGATGCGTGGAATGATGCGTGGAATGATGTGTGGAATGAATTGTGGAATGATGTGTGAAATGATGTGTGGAATGATGTGTGAAATGATGTTTAGAATGAGGTGTGGAATGACGTGTGGAATGATGTTTGTAATGTTGTGTCGAATGAAGTGTGGAATGATGTTTGGAATGATATGTGGAATGATGTATGGAATGAGTTGTTGAATGATGTGTGGAATGAGTTGTGGAATGATGTGTGGAATGTGTTGTGGAATGATGTGTCTAATGATATGTGGAATGATGTGTTGGAGTGTTGTGTGGAATGATGTTTGCAATGAGGTTTGGAATGATGTGTGGCATGAGATGTGGAATGATGTGTGAAATGATGTGTGGAATGATGTGTGTAATGATGTGTGGAATGATGTGTCAAATGATGTGTGGAATGATGTGTAGAATGATGTGGTGGAATGATGTGTGGAATGATTTGTGGAATGAGGTGTGGAATGATGTGTGGAATGATGTGTGGAATAATATGTGTAATGATGTGTGGATGATGCATGGAATGAGGTGTGGAATGGTGTGTGGAATGATATGTGGAATGAGGCGTGTAATGATGTGTGGAATGAGTTTTGGAATGAGATGTGGAATGAGGTGAGGAATGATGAATGGAATGATGTGTGGAATGATGTGTGGAATGATGCTTGGAATGACGTTTGGAATGATGTGTGGAATGATGTGTGGAATGATGTGTGGAATGATGTTTGGAATGTGGTGTGGAATGATCAGTGGAATGATGTATGGAATGATGTGTGGAATGATGTGTGGAATGATGTGTGGAATGATTTGTGGAATGATGTGTGGAATGACGTGTGTAATGATGTTTGGAATGAGATTTGGTATGATGTGTGGAATGACGTGTGGAATGATGTGTGGAATGATGGGTGGAATGATGTGTGGAATGATCATTGGAATGATGTTTGGAATGATGTGTGGAATGATGTGTGGAATGATGTGTGGAATGATGTATGGAATGATGTGTGGAATGATGCTTAGAATGATGCATGGAATGACGTTTGGAATGATGTGTGGAATGATGTATGGAATGAGGTGTGGAATGATGTGTGGAATCATGTGTTGAATGATGTGTGTGATGATGCATGGAATGACATGTGGAATGATATGTGGAATGATGTGTGGAATGATGTGTGGAATGATATTTGGAATGTGGTGTGGAATGATCAGTGGAATGATGTGTGGAATGATGTGTGGAATTTCGTTTAGAATGAGGTGTTTAATGAGTTGTGGAATGATGTGTGGAATGAGGTGTGGAATGATGTTTAGAATGAGGTGTGGAATGATGTGTCGAATGATTTGTGGAATGAGGTGTGGAATGATGTGGTGGAATGATGTGTGGAATGATGTGTGGAATGATATTTGGAATGTGGTGTGGAATGATCAGTGGAATGATGTGTGGAATGATGTGTGGAATGATGTGTGGAATTTCGTTTGGAATGAGGTGTTTAATGAGTTGTGGAATGATGTGTAGAATGAGGTGTGGAATGATGTTTACAATGAGGTGTGGAATGATGTGTCGAACGATTTGTGGAATGAGGTGTTGAATGATGTGTGGAATGATGTGTGGAATAATATGTGGAATGATGTGTGGATGATGTGTGGAATGAGGCGTGGAATGGTGTGAAATGATGTGTGGATTGAGGCGTGTAATGATGTGTGGAATGAGGTGTGGAATGAGGTGAGGAATGATGAGTGGAATGATGTGTAGAATGATGTGTGGAATGATGCATGGAATGACATGTGGAATGATGTGTGGAATGATGTGTGGAATGATGTGTGGAATGAAGTTTGGAATATGGTGTGGAATGATCAGTGGAATGATGTATGGAATGATGTGTGGAATGATGTGTGGAATGATGTGTCAAATGATATGTGGAATGATGTGTGGAATGATGTGGTGGAATGATGTGTGGAATGATGTGTGGAATGATGTGTGGAATGAGGTGTGGAATGATGTGTGGAATGATGAGTGGATTGATGTGTGGAATGAATTGTGGAACGCTGTGTGTAATGATGAGTGGAATGATGTGTGGAATGATATGTGGAATTATGTTTAGAATGAGGTGTTTAATGATGTGGGGAATGATTGGTGGAATGAGGTGTGGAATGGTGTGTGGAATGAGGTGTGGAATGATGTGTGGAATTAGTTGTGGAATGAGATGTGGAATGAGGTGAGGAATGATGAGTGGAAGGATGTGTGGAATGCGGTTTGTAATGATAAGTTGAATGATGTGTGCGATGATTTGTGGAATGGTTTGTTGAATGAGGTATGGAATGATGTGTGGAATGATATGTGGAATGATATGTGGAATGAGGTGTGGAATGAAGTGTGGAATGATATGTGGAATGATGCGTGGAATGATGCGTGGAATGATGTGTGGAATGAATTGAGGAATGATGTGTGGAATGAGTTGTTGAATGATGTGTGGAATGAGTTATGGAATGATGTGTGGAATGAGTTGTGGAATGATGTGTGTAATTATATGTGGAATGATGTGGTGGAATGATGTGTAGAATGATGTGTGGAATGAAGTTTGGAATGATGTGTGGAATGAGGTGTGGAATGATGTGTGGAATGATGTGTGGAATGATGTGTGGAATGATGTGTCAAATGATATGTCGAATGATGTGTGGAATGATGTGGTGGAATGATGTGTGGAATGATTTGTGGAATGGTGTGCGGAATGAGGTATGGAATGATGTGTGGAATGATGTGTGGATTGATGTGTGGAATGAATTGTGGAACGCTGTGTGGAATGAAGAGTGGAATTATGTATGGAATGATGTGTGGAATTATTTTTAAAATGAAGTGTTTAATGATGTGTGGAATGATTTGTGGAATGAGGTGTGGAATGAAGTGCGGAATGATTTGTGGAATGAGGTGTGGAATGATGTGTGGAATGATGTGTGGAATAATATGTGGAATGATGTGTGGATGATGTGTGGAATGATGTGTGGAATGGTGTGTGGAATGATGTGTGGAATGAGGCGTATAATGATGTGTGGACTGAGGTGTGGAATGAGATGTGGAATGAGGTGAGGAATTATGAGTGGAATGATGTGTGAAATGATGTGTGGAATGATGCAGGGAATGACGTGTGGAATGATGTGTGGAATGATGTGTGGAATGATCAGTGGAATGATGTGTGGAATGAGGTGTGGAATGATGTGTGGAATGATGTGTGGATTGATGTGTGGAATGAATTGTGGAACGCTGTGTGGAATGATGAGTGGAATGATGTGTGGAATGATGTGTGAAATTATGTTTAGAATGAGGTGTTTAATGATGTGTGGAAAGATTTGTGGAATGAGGTGTGGAATGATGTGTGGAATGAAGTGTTGAATGATGTTTCGAATGAGGTGTGGAATGATGTGTGGAATGATTTGTGGAATGAGGTGTGGAAAGATGTGTGGAATAACATGTGGAATGAGGTGTGGAATGATGTGTGGAATGATGTGTGGAATAAGGCGTGTAATGATGTGTGTATTGAGGTGTGGAAAGATATGTGGAATGAGGCGAGGAATGATGAATGGAAGGATGTGTGGAATGCGGTTTGTAATGATAAGTTGAATGATGTGTGCGATGATTTGTGTAATGATTTTTGAAATTAGGTATGGAATGATGTGTGGAATGACATGTGGAATGATGTGTGGAATGAGGCGTGGAATGATGTGTGGAATGATATGTGGAATGATGTGTGGAATGAGGTGTGGAATGGTGTGTGGAATGATGTGTGAAATGATGTGTGGAATGATGTTTAAAATGATGTGTGGAATGACTGGTGGAATGAGTTGTGGAATAATGCGTGGAATGATGTGTGGAATGATATGTGGAATGATGTTTGAAATGATGTGTGGAATGACGTGTGGAATGATGTTTGGAATGATGTGTGGAATGATGTATGGAATGAGTTGTTGTATGATGTGTGGAATGAGTTGTGGAATGATGTGTGGAGTGAGTTGTGGAATGATGTGTGTAATGATATGTGGAATTATGTGTGGAATGATGTGTCAAATGATGTGTGGAATGATGTGTAGAATGATGTGGTGGAATGATGTGTGGAATGATTTGTGGAATGATGTGTGGATTGATGTGTGGAATGAATTGTGGAACGCTGTGTGAAATGAAGAGTTGAATTATAAATGGAATGATGTATGGAATTATGTTTAGAATGAGGTGTTTAATGATGTGTGGAATGATTTGTGGAATGAGGTGTGGAATGATGTTTGGAATGAGGTGTGGAATGATGTTTGGAATGAGGTGTGGAATGATGTGTGGAATGATTTGTGGAATGAGGTGTGGAATGATGTGTGGAATGATGTGTGGAATAATATGTGGAATAATGTGTGGATGATGCAGGGAATGAGGTGTGGAATGGTGTGTGGAATGATGTGTGGAATGAGGCGTGTAATGATGTGTGGAATGAGGTGTGGAATGGTGTGTGGAATGATGTGTGGAATGAGGCGTGTAATGATGTGTGGAATGAGGTTTGGAATGAGATGTGGAATGAGGTGAGGAATGATGAGTGGAATGATGTGTGGAATGATGTGTGGAATGATGCATGGAATGACGTGTGGAATGATGTGTGGAATGATGTGTGGAATGATGTGTGGAATGATGTTTGGAATGTGGTGTGGAATGATCTGTGGAATGATGTATGGAATGATGTGTGGAATGATGTGTGGAATGATGTGTGGAATGATGTGTGGAATGATGTGTGGAATGATGTGTGTAATGATGTTTGGAATGAGATTTGGTATGATGTGTGGAATTAGGTGTGGAATGATGTGTGGAATGATGGGTGGAATGATGTGTGGAATGATGTGTAGAATGATGTGTGGAATGATGAGTGGAATGATGTGCGGAATGATGTCTAGAAAGATGTGTGGAATAATGTATGGAATGAAATGTGGAATGATGTGTGGAATGATGTATTGAAAGATGTGTGGAATGAATTGTGGAATGGTGTGTGGAATGATGTTTAAAATGAGGTGTGGAATGATGTGGGAATGATTAGTGGAATGACGTATGGAATGATGTGTGGAATGATGTCCCGAATGATGTGTAGAATGATGTGTGGAATGATGTGTGAACTGGTGTGTGAAATGAGCTGTGGAATGATGTGTGGAATGAGGTGTGGAATGATGTGTGGAATCATGTGTTGAATGAGGTGTGGAATGATGTGTGGAATGATACGTGGAATAATGCGTGGAATGATGCATGGAAGGATGTGTGGATTGATGTGTGGAATAAATTGTGGAATGATGTTTGGAATAATGAGTGGAATGATGTGTGGAATGATGTGTGGTATGAGCTGTGGAATGAGGTGTGGAATGTTTTATGGAATGAAGTGAGGAATGATATGTAGAATGATGTGTGGAATGATGTGTGGAATGATGCGTGGAATGAGGCGTGGAATGAGGAATTGAATGATGTGTGAAATGATATGTGGAATGCTGTGTGGCATAGGTTTGGAATGTTGTGTGGAATGATGTCTAGAATGAGGTGTTGAAAAATGCGTGGAATGATGTGTGGAATGATGTGTGGAATGAGGTGTTGAATGATGTGTGGAAAGATGCGTGGAATGATGTTTAGAATGAGGTTTGGAACGATGTGTGGAATGATGGGTGTAATGATGTGTGGAATAATATGTGGAATGAGGTTTGGAATGATGTGTGGAATGATGTTTGGAATGATGTGTGGAATGATGTGTGGAATAACGGGTGGAATGTGTTGTGGAATGAGGTAGGAAATGAGGTGTGGCATGATGTGTGGAATGAGGTGTGTAATGATGCGTGGAATGATGCGTGGAATGATGCGTGGAAGGATGTGTGGATTGATGTGTGGAATAAATAGTGGAATGATGTTTAAAATGAGGTGAGGAATGATGCGCGGAATGATGTGCGGAATGAGGTGTGGAATGATGTGTGGAATCATGTGTTGAATGAGGTGTGGAATGAGGTGTGGAATGATGCATGGAATGATGCGTGGAATGATGCATGGAAGGATGTGTGGATTGATGTGTGGAATAAATTGTGGAATGATGTTTGGAATGATGTGTGGTATGAGGTGTGGAATGATGTGCGGAATGATGTGTGGTAAGATGTGTTCGATGATGTGAGGAATGATGTCTGGAATGATGTCTGGAATGAGGTGTGGAATGATGTGTGGAATGATATGTGGAATGGTGTGTGGAAGAATGTGTGGAATGAGGATTGTAATGATAAATTGAATGATGTGTGCGATGATTTGTGGAATGATGTGTGGAATGATGTGTAGAATGATGTGTGGAATGATATATGGAATGATGTGTGGAATGATATATGGAATGATGTGTGGAATGAGGTGTGGAATGATGTGTGGAATGATATGTGGAATGATGGGTGGAATGCTGTGTGGAATGATGTGTAGAATGATGTGTGGAATGATGAGTGGAATGATGTGTGGAATGATGTCTAGAAAGATGTGTGGAATGATGTGTGGAATGAAATGTGGAATGATGTGTGGAATGATGTATGGAATGATGTGTGGAATGATGCTTAGAATGATGCGTAGAATGATGTGTGGAATGAATTGTGGAATGGTGTGTGGAATGATGTTTAAAATGAGGTGTGGAATGATGTGGGAATGATTTGCGGAATGAGGTGTGGAATGATGTGTGGAATGAGGTGTGGAATGAGGTGTAGAATAATGAGTGGAATGACGTATGGAATGATGATTGGAATGATGTCCCGAATGATGTGTGGAATTATTTGTGGAATGATGTGTGGTCTGGTGTGTGGAATGAGTTGTGGAATGATGTGTGGAATGAGGTGTGGAATGATGTGTGGAATCATGTGTTGAATGAGGTGTGGAATGAGGTGTGGAATGATGCGTGGAATGATGCATGGAAGGATGTGTGGATTGATGTGCGGAATAAATTGTGGAATGATGTTTGGAATGATGAGTGGAATCATTTGTGGAATGATGTGTGGTATGAGGTGTGGAATGAGGTGTGGAATGTTTTATGGAATGAAGTGAGGAGTGATATGTGGAATGATGTGTGGAATGATGTGTGGAATGATGTGTGGAATGAGGCGTGGAATGAGGAATGGAATGATGTGTGAAATGATGTGTGGAATGCTGTGTGGCATAGGTTTGGAAAGTTGTGTGGAATGATGTGTGGAATGAGGTGTGGAATGATGTGTGGAAAGATGCGTGGAATGACGTGTATAATGAGGTTTGGAACGATGTGTGGAACGATGGGTGTAATGATGTGTGGAATAATATGTGGAATGAGGTTTGGAATAATGTGTGGAATGATGTTTGGAATGATGTTGCGAATGATGTGTGGAATAACGAGTGGAATGTGTTGTGGAATGAGGTGGGAAATGAGGTGTGGAATGATGTGTGGAATGAGATGTGTAATGATGCGTGGAATGATGCATGGAAAGATGCGTGGAAGGATGTGTGGATTGATGTGTGGAATAAATAGTGGAATGATGTTTAAAATGAGGTGAGGAATGATGTGTGGAAGGATGTGTGGAATGAGGTTTGTAATGATAAGTTGAAAGATGTGTGCGATGATTTGTGGGATGATTTGTGGAATGAGGTATGGAATGATGTGTGGAATGATATGTGGAATGATGTGTGGAATGATATGTGGAATGATACGTGGAATGATGTGTGGAATGATGCGTGGAATAATATGTGGAATAATGTGTGGAATGATGTGTGGAATGATGTGTGAAATGATGTGTGGAATGATGTTTAAAATGATGTGTGGAATGATGTGTGGAATAACGTGTGGAATGATGTGTGGAATGATGTGTGGAATGATGTGTTGAATAATGTGTGGAATGAGGATTGGAATGATGTGTGGAATGAAGTTTGGAATGGTGTGTGGAATGATGTTTGGAATGACGGTTTGAATGAGTTGTGGAATGAGGTTTGGAAAGATGTGTGGAATGATGTGTGGAATGATGCGTTGAATAATGCGTGGAATGATGTGTGTAATGAGGTTTGGAAAGATGTGT
Organism: Pristiophorus japonicus; assembly: GCF_044704955.1. Lineage (NCBI taxonomy): Eukaryota > Metazoa > Chordata > Chondrichthyes > Pristiophoridae > Pristiophorus > Pristiophorus japonicus. The sequence continues at coordinate 1,401,266 of NW_027251362.1, read as the reverse complement.
GGAATGATATTTGAAATGATGCGTGGAATAATTCGTGGAAAGATTTGTGGAATGAGGTGTGGAATGATGTGTGGAATGATGTGTGGAATAATATGTGGAATGATGTGTGGATGATGTGTTGAATGAGGTGTGGAATGAGGTGTGGAATCATGTGTGGAATGAGGTGTGGAATGATGTGTGGAATGATGTTTGAAATGAAGTGTGGAATGATGTGTAGAATGATGTGTGGAATGATGTGTTGAATGAAGTGTGGAATTATATGTGGAATGATGTGTCGAATGAGGTGTGGAATGACGCATGGAAGGATGTGTGGATTGATGTGTGGAATAAATTGTGGAATGATGTTTGGAATGATGAGTGGAATGATGTGTGGAATGATGTGTGGTATGAGGTGTGGAATGATGTGTGGAATGTTGTGTGGTATGATGTCTTCGATAGTGTGAGGAATGATGTCTGGAATGATGTCTGCAATGAGGTGTGGAATGATGTGTGGAATGATGTGTGGAATTAGGTGTGGAATGATGTGTGGAATTATGTTTTTGATTGATTTGTGGAATGAATTGTGGAACGCTGTGTGGAATGAAGAGTGGAATTATGTGTGGAATGATGTGTGGAATTATGTTTAGAATGAGGTGTTTAATGATGTGTGGAATGATTTGTGGAATGAGGTGTGGAATGATGTGTGGAATGTGTGTGAAATAATATGTGGAATGACGTGTGGATGATGTGTGGAATGAGGTGTGGAATGGTGTGTGGAATGATGTGTGGAATGATGCGTGTAATGATGTGTGGAATGAGGTGTGGAATGAGATGTGGAATGAGGTGAGGAATGATGAGTGGAATGATGTGTGGAATGATGTGTGGAATGATGCATGGAATGACATGTGGAATGATCTGTGGAATGATGTGTGAAATGATGTGTGTAATGATGTTTGGAATTGGTGTGGAATGATCAGTGGAAAGATGTATGGAATGATGAGTGGAATGATGTGTGGAATGATGTGTGGAATGATGTGTGGAATGATGTGTGGAATGATGTGTGGAATGATGTTTGGAATGAGATTTGGAATGATGTGTGGAATGAGGTGTGGAATGATGTGTGGAATGACGGGTGGAATGATATGTGGAATGATGTGTGGAGTGATGTGTGGAATGATGTGTGGAATGATGTGTGGAATGATGTGTAGAAAGATGTGTGGAATGATGTGTGGAATGAAATATGGAATGATGTGTGGAATGATGTATGGAATGATGTGTGGAATGATGCTTAGAATGATGCGTGGAATGAAGTGTGGATTGAATTGTGGAATGGTGTGTGGAATGATGTGTGGAATGAGGTGTGGAATGAGGTGTGGAATAATGAGTGGAATGACGTATGGAATGATGTGAGGAATGATATCCCGAATGATGTGTGGAATGATGTGTGGAATGATGTGTGGACTGGTGTGTGGAATGAGGTGTGGAATGATGTGTGGAATGAGGTGTGGAATGATGTGTGGAATCATGTGTTGAAAGAGGTGTGGAATGAGGTGTGGAATGATGCGTGGAATGATGCGTGGAATGATGCATGGAAGGATGTGTGGATTGATGTGTGGAATAAATTGTGGAATGATGTTTGGAATGATGAGTGGAATGATATGTGGAATGATGTGTGGTATGAGGTGTGGAATGAGGTGTGGAATGTTTTATGGAATGAAGTGAGGAATGATATGTGGAATGATGTGTATAATGATGTGTGGAATGATGCGTGGAATGAGGCTTGGAATGAGGAATGGAATGATATGTGAAATGATGTGTGGAATGCTGTGTGGCATAGGTTTGGAATGTTGTGTGGAATGATGTGTAGAATGAGGTGTGGAAAATTGCGTGGAATGATGTGTTGAATGATGTGTGAAATGAGTTGTGGAATGATGTGTGGAAAGATGCGTGGAATGATGTGCAGAATGGGGTTTGAAACGATATGTGGAATGATGGGTGTAATGATGTGTGGAATAAAGTCTGGAATGAGGTTTGGAATGATGTGTGGAATGATGTTTGGAATGATGTGTGGATTGATGTGTGGAATAACGGGTGGAATGTGTTGTGGGTTGAGGTGGGAAATGAGGTGTGGAATGATGTTAGGAATGAGGTGTGTAATGATGCGTGGAATGATGCATGGAATGATGCGTGGAAGGATGTGTGGATTGATGTGTGGAATAAATAGTGGAATGATGTTTAAAATGAGGTGTGGAATGATGTGTGGAATGATGTGTGGAATGAGGTGTGGAATGATGTGTGGAATCATGTGTTGAATGAGGTGCGGATTGAGCTGTGGAATGATGCATGGAATGATGCGTGGAATGATGCATGGAAGGATGTCCCGAATGATGTGTGGAATGATGTGTGGAATGATGTGTGGACTGGTGTGTGGAATGATGTGTGGAATGAGGTGTGGAATGATGTGTGGAATCATGTGTTGAAAGAGGTGTGGAATGAGGTGTGGAATGAGGTGTGGAATGATGCGTGGAATGATGCGTGGAATGATGCATGGAAGGATGTTTGGATTGAAGTGTGGAATAAATTGTGGAATGATGTTTGGAATGATGAGTGGAATGATGTGTGGAATGATGTGTGGTATGAGGTGTGGAATGAGGTGTGGAATGTTTTAAGGAATGAAGTGAGGAATGATATGTGGAATGACGTGTGGAATGATGTGTGGAATGATGCGTTGAATGAGGCGTGGAATGAGGAATGGAATGATATGTGAAATGATGTGTGGAATGATGTGTGGAATGATGTGTGGATTGATGTGTGGATTGATGTGTGGAATGAATTGTGGAACACTGTGTGGAATGAAGAGTGGAAATATGTGTGGAATGATGTGTGGAATTATGTTTAGAATGAGTTTTTTAATGATGTGTGGAATGATTAGTGGAATGAGGTGTGGAATGATGTGTGGAATAAGGTGTGGAATGATGTTTAGAATGAGGTGTGGAATGAAATGTGGAATGATTTGTGGAATGAGGTGTGGAATGATGTGTGGAATGATTTGTGGAATAATATGTGGAATGATGTGTGGATGATGCGTGGAATGAGGTGTGGAATGGTGTGTGGAATGATGTGTGGAATGAGGCTTGTAATGATGTGTGCAATGAGGTGTGGAATGAGATGTGGAATGAGGTGAGGAATGATATGTGAAATCATGTGTTGAATGAGGTGTGGAATGAGGTATGGAATGATGCGTGGAATGATGCGTGGAATGATGCATGGAAGGGTGTGTGGATTGATGTGTGGAATAAATTGTGGAATGATGTTTGGAAAGATGAGTGGAATGATGTGTGTAATGATGTGTGGTATGAGGTGTGGAATGATGTTTGGAATGAAGTTTGGCAAAATGTGTTCGATGGTGTGAGGAATGATGTCTGGAATGATGGCTGGAATGAGGTGTGGAATGATGTGTGGATTGATATGTGGAATGGTGTGTGGAAGGATGTGTGGAATGAGGTTTGTACTGATAAGTTGAATGATGTGTGCGATGATTAGTGGAATGATTTGTGGAATGAGGTATGGAATGATGTGTGGAATGATATGTGGAATGATGTGTGGAATGAGCTGTAGAATGATGTGTGGAATGATTTGTGGAATGATGGGTGGAATGATGTGTGGAATGATGTGTAGAATGATGTGTGGAATGAGGTGTGAAATGATGTGTGGAATGAATTTAAAATGATGTGTGGAATGATGTGTGGAATAATGTGTGGAATGATGTGTGGTATGAGGTGTGGAATGATGTGTGGAATGAGGTGTGGAATGATGTGTGGAATGAGGTGTGATATGATGTGTGGAATGATGTTTAAAATGATGTGTGGAATGATGTGTGGAATGATGTGTGGAATGATGTGTGGAATGATGTGTGGAATAATGTGTGGAATGAGGATTGGAATGATGTGTGGAATGAAGTTTGGAATGATGTGTGGAATGAATTGTGGAATGATGTGTGGAATGATGTGTGGAATGATGTGTGGAATGACGTTTAGAATGAGCTGTGCAATGATGTGTGGAATGTATTTTGGAATGAGGTGTGGAATGATGTGAGGAATGATGAGTGGAATAATATGTGGAATGATGTGTGGATGATGTGTGGAATGAGGTGTGGAATGGTGTGTGGAATGATGTGTGGAATGATGTTTGGAATGATGTGTGGAATGATGTGTGGAATGATGTGTGGAACAATATGTGGAATGATATGTGGAATGATGTGTGGAATGAGGTGTGGAATGATGTGTGGAATGATGTGTGAAATGATGTGTGGAATGATGTTTAAAATGATGTGTGGAATGACGTGTGGAATGATGTGTGGAATGATGTGTGGAATGATGTGTGGAATAATGTGTGGAATGAGGATTGGAATGATGTGTGGAATGATGTGTGGAATGATGTGTTGAATGAGGTGTGGAATTATATGTGGAATGATGTGTCGAATGAGGTTTGGAATGATGCATGGAAGGATAAGTGGATTGATGTGTGGAATAAATTGTGGAATGATGCTTGGAATGATGAGTGGAATGATGTGTGGAATGATGTGTGGAATGAGGTGTGGAATGATGTGTGGAATGATGTTTTTGATTGATGTAGAATGAATTGTGGAACGCTGTGTGGAATGAAGAGTGGAATTATGTGTGGAATGCTGTGTGGAATTATGTTTAGAATGAGGTGTTTAATGACGTGTGGAATGATTTGTGGAATGAGGTGTGGAATGATTTGTGGAATGAGTTGTGGAATGATGTGTGGAATAATATGTGAAATGACGTGTGGATGATGCGTGGAATGAGGTGTGGAATGGTGTGTGGAATAATGTGTGGAATGAGGCGTGTAATGATGTGTGGAATGAGGTGTGGAATGAGATGTGGAATGAGGTGACGAATGATGAGTGGAATGATGTGTGGAATGACGTGTGGAATGATGTGTGGAATGATGTGTGGAAGGATGTGTGGAATGATGTGTGGAATGATGTGTGGAAAATGATGAGTGGAATGATGTTTGGAATGATGTGTGGAATGATGTGTGGAATAACGGGTGGAATGTGTTGTGGAATGAGGTGGGAAATGAGGTGTGGAATGAAGTGTGGAATGAGGTGTGTAATGATGCGTGGAATGATGCGTGGAATGATGCATGGAAGGATGTGTGGATTGATGTGTGGAATAAATATTGGAATTATGTTTAAAATGAGGTGAGGAATGATGTGTGGAATGATGTGTGGAATGAGGTGTGGAATGATGTGTGGAATCATGTGTTGAATGAGGTGTGGAATGAGGTATGGAATGATGCGTGCAATGATGCGTGGAATTATGCATGGAAGGATGTGTGGATTGATGTGTGGAATAAATTGTGGAATGATGTTTGGAATGATGAGTGGAACGATGTGTGGAATGATGTCTGGAATAATGTCTGGAATGAGGTGTTGAATGATGTGTGGAATGATATGTGGAATGGTGTGTGGAAGGATGTGTGGAATGATGTTTGTAATGATAAGTTGAATGATGTGTGCGATGATTAGTGGAATGATTTGTGGAATGAGGTATGGAATGACGTTTGGAATGATATGTGGAATGATGTGTGGAATGAGGTGTGGAATGATGTGTGGAATGATATGTGGAATTATGGGTGGAATGATGTTTGAAATGATGTGTAGAATGATGTGTGGAATGATGAGTGGAATGATGTGTGGAATGATGTCTAGAAAGATGTGTGGAATGATGTGTGGAATTAAATGTGGAATGATGTGCGGAATGATGTATGGAATGATGTGTGGAATGATGCTTAGAATGATGCGTGGAATGATGTGTGGAATAAATTGTGGAATGATGTTTGGAATGATGAGTGGAATGATGTGTGGAATGATGTGTGGTATGAGGTGTGGAATGATGTGTGGAATCATGTGTTGAATGAGGTGTGGAATGAGGTGTGGAGTGATGCGTGGAATGATGCATGGAATGATGCATGGAAGGATGTGTGGATTGATGTGTGGAATAAATTGTGGTATGTTGTTTGGAATGATGAGTGGAATCATATGTGGAATGATGTGTGGTATGAGGTGTGGAATGAGGTGTGGAATGTACTATGGAATGAAGTGAGGAATGATATGTGGAATGATGTGTGGAATGATGTGTGGAATGATGTGTGGAATGAGGCGTGTAAAGATGTGTGGAATGGTGTGTGGAATGATGTGTAGAATTAGGTGTGGAATAATGGGTGGAATGATGTTTGGAATGATGTGTGGAATGATGTGTGGAATGAGGTGTGGAAAGATGTGTGGAATGGTGTGTGGAATGATGTGTAGAATGAGGGGTGGTATGATGTGTGGAATGAGATCTGGAATGATGTGTGGAATGATGTGTAGAATGATGTGTGGAATGATGTCTGGAATGATGTGTGGAATGATGTGTGGAATGATGTGTGGAATGATGTTTGGAATGATGTGTGGAATGAGTTTTCGAATATGGTGTGGAATGATGTGTGGAATGATGTGTGGAATGATGTTTGGAATGATGTGTGGAATGACGTTTCGGATGAGGTGTGGAATGTTGGTTGGAATGATATGTGGAATGATGTGTGGAATGAGGTGTGGAATGATGTGTGAAATGATGTGTGGAATGATGTTTGGAATGATGTGTGGAATAACGTGTGGAAAGATGTTTGGAATGATGTGTGGAATGATGTATGGAATGAGTTGTTGAATGATGTGTGGAATGAGTTGTGGAATGATGTGTGGAATAAGTTGTGGAAAGATGTGTGTAATGATATGTGGAATGATGTGGTGGAATGATGTGTGGAATGATGTTTGCAATGAGGTTTGGAATGATGTGTGGAATGAGGTTTGGAATGATGTGTGGAACGATGTGTGGAATGATGTGTTGAATGATGTGTGGAATGATGTGTCAAATGATATGTGGAATGAGGTGTGGAATGATGTGGTGGAATGATGTGTGGAATGATGTGTGGAATGATGTTTGGAATGAGGTGTGGAATGATGTGTGGAATGATGTGTGGATTGATGTGTGGATTGATGTGTGGAATGAATTGTGGAACGCTGTGTGGAATGAAGAGTGGAAATATGTGTGGAATGATGTGTGGAATTATGTTTAGAATGAGTTGTTTAATGATGTGTGGAATGAGTTGTGGAATGATGTGTGGAATGTGTTGTGGAATGATGTGTCTAATGATATGTGGAATGATGTGTTGGAGTGATGTGTGGAATGATGTTTGCAATGAGGTTTGGAATGATGTGTGGCATGAGATGTGGAATGATGTGTGAAATGATGTGTGGAATGATGTGTGTAATGATGTGTGGAATGATGTGTCAAATGATGTGTGGAATGATGTGTAGAATGATGTGGTGGAATGATGTGTGGAATGATTTGTGGAATGATGTGTGGAATGAGGTGTGGAAGGATGTGTGGAATGAAGTGTGGATTGATGTGTGGAATGAATTGTGGTACGCTGTGTGGAATGAAGAGTGGAATTATGTGTGGAATGATGTGTGGAATTATATTTAGAATGAGGTGTTTAATGATGTGTGGAATGATTTGTGGAATGAGGTGTGAAATGATGTGTGCAATGAGGTGTAGAATGATGTTTAGAATGAGGTGTGGAATGATGTGTGGAATGATTTGTGGAATGAGGTGTGGAATGATGTGTGGAATGATGTGTGGAATAATATGTGTAATGATGTGTGGATGATGCATGGAATGAGGTGTGGAATGGTGTGTGGAATGATCTGTGGAATGAGGCGTGTAATGATGTGTGGAATGAGTTTTGGAATGAGATGTGGAATGAGGTGAGGAATGATGAATGGAATGATGTGTGGAATGATGTGTGGAATGATGCTTGGAATGACGTTTGGAATGATGTGTGGAATGATGTGTGGAATGATGTGTGGAATGATGTTTGGAATGTGGTGTGGAATGATCAGTGGAATGATGTATGGAATGATGTGTGGAATGATGTGTGGAATGATGTGTGGAATGATGTGTGGAATGATGTGTGGAATGACGTGTGTAATGATGTTTGGAATGAGATTTGGTATGATGTGTGGAATGACGTGTGGAATGATGTGTGGAATGATGGGTGGAATGATGTGTGGAATGATCATTGGAATGATGTTTGGAATGATGTGTGGAATGATGTGTGGAATGATGTGTGGAATGATGTATGGAATGATGTGTGGAATGATGCTTAGAATGATGCATGGAATGACGTTTGGAATGATGTGTGGAATGATGTATGGAATGAGGTGTGGAATGATGTGTGGAATCATGTGTTGAATGATGTGTGTGATGATGCATGGAATGACATGTGGAATGATATGTGGAATGATGTGTGGAATGATGTGTGGAATGATATTTGGAATGTGGTGTGGAATGATCTGTGGAATGATGTGTGGAATGATGTGTGGAATTTCGTTTAGAATGAGGTGTTTAATGAGTTGTGGAATGATGTGTGGAATGAGGTGTGGAATGATGTTTAGAATGAGGTGTGGAATGATGTGTGGAATGATTTGTGGAATGAGGTGTGGAATGATGTGGTGGAATGATGTGTGGAATGATGTGTGGAATGATATTTGGAATGTGGTGTGGAATGATCAGTGGAATGATGTGTGGAATGATGTGTGGAATGATGTGTGGAATTTCGTTTGGAATGAGGTGTTTAATGAGTTGTGGAATGATGTGTAGAATGAGGTGTGGAATGATGTTTACAATGAGGTGTGGAATGATGTGTCGAAAGATTTGTGGAATGAGGTGTTGAATGATGTGTGGAATGATGTGTGGAATAATATGTGGAATGATGTGTGGATGATGTGTGGAATGAGGTGTGGAATGGTGTGAAATGATGTGTGGATTGAGGCGTGTAATGATGTGTGGAATGAGGTGTGGAATGCGATGTGGAATGAGGTGAGGAATGATGAGTGGAATGATGTGTAGAATGATGTGTGGAATGATGCATGGAATGACATGTGGAATGATGTGTGGAATGATGTGTGGAATGATGTGTGGAATGAAGTTTGGAATATGGTGTGGAATGATCAGTGGAATGATGTATGGAATGATGTGTGGAATGATGTGTGGAATGATGTGTCAAATGATATGTGGAATGATGTGTGGAATGATGTGGTGGAATGATGTGTGGAATGATGTGTGGAATGATGTGTGGAATGAGGTGTGGAATGATGTGTGGAATGATGAGTGGATTGATGTTTGGAATGAATTGTGGAACGCTGTGTGTAATGATGAGTGGAATGATGTGTGGAATGATATGTGGAATTATGTTTAGAATGAGGTGTTTAATGATGTGGGGAATGATTGGTGGAATGAGGTGTGGAATGGTGTGTGGAATGAGGTGTGGAATGATGTGTGGAATTAGTTGTGGAATGAGATGTGGAATGAGGTGAGGAATGATGAGTGGAAGGATGTGTGGAATGCGGTTTGTAATGATAAGTTGAATGATGTGTGCGATGATTTGTGGAATGGTTTGTTGAATGAGGTATGGAATGATGTGTGGAATGATATGTGGAATGATATGTGGAATGAGGTGTGGAATGATGTGTGGAATGATATGTGGAATGATGCGTGGAATGATGCGTGGAATGATGTGTGGAATGAATTGAGGAATGATGTGTAGAATGATGTTTGGAATGAAGTTTGGAATGATGTGTGGAATGAGGTGTGGAATGATGTGTGGAATGATGTGTGGAATGATGTGTGGAATGATGTGTCAAATGATATGTCGAATGATGTGTGGAATGATGTGGTGGAATGATGTGTGGAATGATTTGTGGAATGGTGTGCGGAATGAGGTATGGAATGATGTGTGGAATGATGTGTGGATTGATGTGTGGAATGAATTGTGGAACGCTGTGTGGAATGAAGAGTGGAATTATGTATGGAATGATGTGTGGAATTATTTTTAGAATGAAGTGTTTAATGATGTGTGGAATGATTTGTGGAATGAGGTTTGGAATGAAGTGCGGAATGATTTGTGGAATGAGGTGTGGAATGATGTCTGGAATGATGTGTGGAATAATATGTGGAATGATGTGTGGATGATGTGTGGAATGATGTGTGGAATGGTGTGTGGAATGATGTGTGGAATGAGGCGTATAATGATGTGTGGACTGAGGTGTGGAATGAGATGTGGAATGAGGTGAGGAATTATGAGTGGAATGATGTGTGAAATGATGTGTGGAATGATGCAGGGAATGACGTGTGGAATGATGTGTGGAATGATGTGTGGAATGATCAGTGGAATGATGTGTGGAATGAGGTGTGGAATGATGTGTGGAATGATGTGTGGATTGATGTGTGGAATGAATTGTGGAACGCTGTGTGGAATGATGAGTGGAATGATGTGTGGAATGATGTGTGAAATTATGTTTGGAATGAGGTGTGGAATGATGTGTGGAATGAAGTGTTGAATGATGTTTCGAATGAGGTGTGGAATGATGTGTGGAATGATTTGTGGAATAACATGTGGAATGAAGTGTGGATGATGTGTGGAATGAGGTGTGGAATGATGTGTGGAATGATGTGTGGAATAAGGCGTGTAATGATGTGTGTATTGAGGTGTGGAAAGATATGTGGAATGAGGCGAGGAATGATGAATGGAAGGATGTGTGGAATGCGGTTTGTAATGATAAGTTGAATGATGTGTGCGATGATTTGTGTAATGATTTTTGAAATTAGGTATGGAATGATGTGTGGAATGACATGTGGAATGATGTGTGGAATGAGGCGTGGAATGATGTGTGGAATGATATGTGGAATGATGTGTGGAATGAGGTGTGGAATGGTGTGTGGAATGATGTGTGAAATGATGTGTGGAATGATGTTTAAAATGATGTGTGGAATGACTGGTGGAATGAGTTGTGGAATAATGCGTGGAATGATGTGTGGAATGATATGTGGAATGATGTTTGAAATGATGTGTGGAATGACGTGTGGAATGATGTTTGGAATGATGTGTGGAATGACGTGTGGAATGATGTTTGGAATGATGTGTGGAATGATGTATGGAATGAGTTGTTGTATGATGTGTGGAATGAGTTGTGGAATGATGTGTGGAGTGAGTTGTGGAATGATGTGTGTAATGATATGTGGAATTATGTGTGGAATGATGTGTCAAATGATGTGTGGAATGATGTGTAGAATGATGTGGTGGAATGATGTGTGGAATGATTTGTGGAATGATGTGTGGATTGATGTGTGGAATGAATTGTGGAACGCTGTGTGAAATGAAGAGTTGAATTATAAATGGAATGATGTATGGAATTATGTTTAGAATGAGGTGTTTAATGATGTGTGGAATGATTTGTGGAATGAGGTGTGGAATGATGTTTGGAATGAGGTGTGGAATGATGTTTGGAATGAGGTGTGGAATGATGTGTGGAATGATTTGTGGAATGAGGTGTGGAATGATGTGTGGAATGATGTGTGGAATAATATGTGGAATAATGTGTGGATGATGCAGGGAATGAGGTGTGGAATGGTGTGTGGAATGATGTGTGGAATGAGGCGTGTAATGATGTGTGGAATGAGGTGTGGAATGGTGTGTGGAATGATGTGTGGAATGAGGCGTGTAATGATGTGTGGAATGAGGTTTGGAATGAGATGTGGAATGAGGTGAGGAATGATGAGTGGAATGATGTGTGGAATGATGTGTGGAATGATGCATGGAATGACGTGTGGAATGATGTGTGGAATGATGTGTGGAATGATGTGTGGAATGATGTTTGGAATGTGGTGTGGAATGATCTGTGGAATGATGTATGGAATGATGTGTGGAATGATGTGTGGAATGATGTGTGGAATGATGTGTGGAATGATGTGTGGAATGATGTGTGTAATGATGTTTGGAATGAGATTTGGTATGATGTGTGGAATTTGGTGTGGAATGATGTGTGGAATGATGGGTGGAATGATGTGTGGAATGATGTGTAGAATGATGTGTGGAATGATGAGTGGAATGATGTGCGGAATGATGTCTAGAAAGATGTGTGGAATAATGTATGGAATGAAATGTGGAATGATGTGTGGAATGATGTATTGAATGATGTGTGGAATGAATTGTGGAATGGTGTGTGGAATGATGTTTAAAATGAGGTGTGGAATGATGTGGGAATGATTAGTGGAATGACGTATGGAATGATGTGTGGAATGATGTCCCGAATGATGTGTAGAATGATGTGTGGAATGATGTGTGAACTGGTGTGTGAAATGAGCTGTGGAATGATGTGTGGAATGAGGTGTGGAATGATGTGTGGAATCATGTGTTGAATGAGGTGTGGAATGATGTGTGGAATGATACGTGGAATAATGCGTGGAATGATGCATGGAAGGATGTGTGGATTGATGTGTGGAATAAATTGTGGAATGATGTTTGGAATAATGAGTGGAATGATGTGTGGAATGATGTGTGGTATGAGCTGTGGAATGAGGTGTGGAATGTTTTATGGAATGAAGTGAGGAATGATATGTAGAATGATGTGTGGAATGATGTGTGGAATGATGCGTGGAATGATGCGTGGAATGAGGAATTGAATGATGTGTGAAATGATATGTGGAATGCTGTGTGGCATAGGTTTGGAATGTTGTGTGGAATGATGTGTAGAATGAGGTGTTGAAAAATGCGTGGAATGATGTGTGGAATGATGTGTGGAATGAGGTGTGGAATGATGTGTGGAAAGATGCGTGGAATGATGTTTAGAATGAGGTTTGGAACGATGTGTGGAATGATGGGTGTAATGATGTGTGGAATAATATGTGGAATGAGGTTTGGAATGATGTGTGGAATGATGTTTGGAATGATGTGTGGAATGATGTGTGGAATAACGGGTGGAATGTGTTGTGGAATGAGGTAGGAAATGAGGTGTGGAATGATGTGTGGAATGAGGTGTGTAATGATGCGTGGAATGATGCGTGGAATGATGCGTGGAAGGATGTGTGGATTGATGTGTGGAATAAATAGTGGAATGATGTTTAAAATGAGGTGAGGAATGATGCGCGGAATGATGTGCGGAATGAGGTGTGGAATGATGTGTGGAATCACGTGTTGAATGAGGTGTGGAATGAGGTGTGGAATGATGCATGGAATGATGCGTGGAATGATGCATGGAAGGATGTGTGGATTGATGTGTGGAATAAATTGTGGAATGATGTTTGGAATGATGTCTGGAATGAGGTGTGGAATGATGTGTGGAATGATATGTGGAATGGTGTGTGGAAGAATGTGTGGAATGAGGATTGTAATGATAAATTGAATGATGTGTGCGATGATTTGTGGAATGATGTGTGGAATGATGTGTAGAATGATGTGTGGAATGATATATGGAATGATGTGTGGAATGATATATGGAATGATGTGTGGAATGAGGTGTGGAATGATGTGTGGAATGATATGTGGAATGATGGGTGGAATGCTGTGTGGAATGATGTGTAGAATGATGTGTGGAATGATGAGTGGAATGATGTGTGGAATGATGTCTAGAAAGATGTGTGGAATGATGTGTGGAATGAAATGTGGAATGATGTGTGGAATGATGTATGGAATGATGTGTGGAATGATGCTTAGAATGATGCGTAGAATGATGTGTGGAATGAATTGTGGAATGGTGTGTGGAATGATGTTTAAAATGAGGTGTGGAATGATGTGGGAATGATTTGCGGAATGAGGTGTGGAATGATGTGTGGAATGAGGTGTGGAATGAGGTGTAGAATAATGAGTGGAATGACGTATGGAATGATGATTGGAATGATGTCCCGAATGATGTGTGGAATTATTTGTGGAATGATGTGTGGTCTGGTGTGTGGAATGAGTTGTGGAATGATGTGTGGAATGAGGTGTGGAATGATGTGTGGAATCATGTGTTGAATGAGGTGTGGAATGAGGTGTGGAATGATGCGTGGAATGATGCGTGGAAGGATGTGTGGATTGATGTGCGGAATAAATTGTGGAATGATGTTTGGAATGATGAGTGGAATCATTTGTGGAATGATGTGTGGTATGAGGTGTGGAATGAGGTGTGGAATGTTTTATGGAATGAAGTGAGGAGTGATATGTGGAATGATGTGTGGAATGATGTGTGGAATGATGTGTGGAATGAGGCGTGGAATGAGGAATGGAATGATGTGTGAAATGATGTGTGGAATGCTGTGTGGCATAGGTTTGGAATGTTGTGTGGAATGATGTGTGGAATGAGGTGTGGAATGATGTGTGGAAAGATGCGTGGAATGATGTGTATAATGAGGTTTGGAACGATGTGTGGAACGATGGGTGTAATGATGTGTGGAATAATATGTGGAATGAGGTTTGGAATAATGTGTGGAATGATGTTTGGAATGATGTTGCGAATGATGTGTGGAATAACGGGTGGAATGTGTTGTGGAATGAGGTGGGAAATGAGGTGTGGAATGATGTGTGGAATGAGGTGTGTAATGATGCGTGGAATGATGCATGGAAAGATGCGTGGAAGGATGTGTGGATTGATGTGTGGAATAAATAGTGGAATGATGTTTCAAATGAGGTGAGGAATGATGTGTGGAAGGATGTGTGGAATGAGGTTTGTAATGATAAGTTGAAAGATGTGTGCGATGATTTGTGGGATGATTTGTGGAATGAGGTATGGAATGATGTGTGGAATGATATGTGGAATGATGTGTGGAATGATATGTGGAATGATACGTGGAATGATGTGTGGAATGATGCGTGGAATAATATGTGGAATAATGTGTGGAATGATGTGTGGAATGATGTGTGAAATGATGTGTGGAATGATGTTTAAAATGATGTGTGGAATGATGTGTGGAATAACGTGTGGAATGATGTGTGGAATGATGTGTGGAATGATGTGTTGAATAATGTGTGGAATGAGGATTGGAATGATGTGTGGAATGAAGTTTGGAATGGTGTGTGGAATGATGTTTGGAATGACGGTTTGAATGAGTTGTGGAATGAGGTTTGGAAAGATGTGTGGAATGATGTGTGGAATGATGCGTTGAATAATGCGTGGAATGATGTGTGTAATGAGGTTTGGAAAGATGTGTGGAATGATATTTGAAATGATGCGTGGAATAATTCGTGGAAAGATTTGTGGAATGAGGTGTGGAATGATGTGTGGAATGATGTGTGGAATAATATGTGGAATGATGTGTGGATGATGTGTTGAATGAGGTGTGGAATGAGGTGTGGAATCATGTGTGGAATGAGGTGTGGAATGATGTGTGGAATGATGTTTGAAATGAAGTGTGGAATGATGTGTAGAATGATGTGTGGAATGATGTGTTGAATGAAGTGTGGAATTATATGTGGAATGATGTGTCGAATGAGGTGTGGAATGACGCATGGAAGGATGTGTGGATTGATGTGTGGAATAAATTGTGGAATGATGTTTGGAATGATGAGTGGAATGATGTGTGGAATGATGTGTGGTATGAGGTGTGGAATGATGTGTGGAATGTTGTGTGGTATGATGTCTTCGATAGTGTGAGGAATGATGTCTGGAATGATGTCTACAATGAGGTGTGGAATGATGTGTGGAATGATGTGTGGAATTAGGTGTGGAATGATGTGTGGAATTATGTTTTTGATTGATTTGTGGAATGAATTGTGGAACGCTGTGTGGAATGAAGAGTGGAATTATGTGTGGAATGATGTGTGGAATTATGTTTAGAATGAGGTGTTTAATGATGTGTGGAATGATTTGTGGAATGAGGTGTGGAATGATGTGTGGAATGTGTGTGAAATAATATGTGGAATGACGTGTGGAATGATGTGTGGAATGATATGTGGAATGATGGGTGGAATGATGTGTGGAATGATGTGTAGAATGATGTGTGGAATGATGAGTGGAATGATGTGTGGAATGATGTCTAGAAAGATGAGTGGAATGATGTGTGGAATGAAATGTGGAATGATGTGTGGAATGAGGTGTGGAATGATGTGTGGAATGACGGGTGGAATGATATGTGGAATGATGTGTGGAGTGATGTGTGGAATGATGTGTGGAATGATGTCTGGAATGATGTGTAGAAAGATGTGTGGAATGATGTGTGGAATGAAATATGGAATGATGTGTGGAATGATGTATGGAATGATGTGTGGAATGATGCTTAGAATGATGCGTGGAATGAAGTGTGGATTGAATTGTGGAATGGTGTGTGGAATAATGTGTGGAATGAGGTGTGGAATGAGGTGTGGAATAATGAGTGGAATGACGTATGGAATGATGTGAGGAATGATATCCCGAATGATGTGTGGAATGATGTGTGGAATGATGTGTGGACTGGTGTGTGGAATGAGGTGTGGAATGATGTGTGGAATGAGGTGTGGAATGATGTGTGGAATCATGTGTTGAAAGAGGTGTGGAATGAGGTGTGGAATGATGCGTGGAATGATGCGTGGAATGATGCATGGAAGGATGTGTGGATTGATGTGTGGAATAAATTGTGGAATGATGTTTGGAATGATGAGTGGAATGATGTGTGGAATGATGTGTGGTATGAGGTGTGGAATGAGGTGTGGAATGTTTTATGGAATGAAGTGAGGAATAATATGTGGAATGATGTGTATAATGATGTTTGGAATGATGCGTGGAATGAGGCTTGGAATGAGGAATGGAATGATATGTGAAATGATGTGTGGAATGCTGTGTGGCATAGGTTTGGAATGTTGTGTGGAATGATGTGTAGAATGAGGTGTGGAAAATTGCGTGGAATGATGTGTTGAATGATGTGTGAAATGAGTTGTGGAATGATGTGTGGAAAGATGCGTGGAATGATGTGCAGAATGGGGTTTGAAACGATATGTGGAATGATGGGTGTAATGATGTGTGGAATAAAGTCTGGAATGAGGTTTGGAATGATGTGTGGAATGATGTTTGGAATGATGTGTGGAATGATGTGTGGAATAACGGGTGGAATGTGTTGTGGGTTGAGGTGGGAAATGAGGTGTGGAATGATGTTAGGAATGAGGTGTGTAATGATGCGTGGAATGATGCATGGAATGATGCGTGGAAGGATGTGTGGATTGATGTGTGGAATAAATAGTGGAATGATGTTTAAAATGAGGTGTGGAATGATGTGTGGAATGATGTGTGGAATGAGGTGTGGAATGATGTGTGGAATCATGTGTTGAATGAGGTGCGGATTGAGCTGTGGAATGATGCATGGAATGATGCGTGGAATGATGCATGGAAGGATGTCCCGAATGATGTGTGGAATGATGTGTGGAATGATGTGTGGACTGGTGTGTGGAATGAGGTGTGGAATGATGTGTGGAATCATGTGTTGAAAGAGGTGTGGAATGAGGTGTGGAATGAGGTGTGGAATGATGCGTGGAATGATGCGTGGAATGATGCATGGAAGGATGTTTGGATTGATGTGTGGAATAAATTGTGGAATGATGTTTGGAATGATGAGTGGAATGATGTGTGGAATGATGTGTGGTATGAGGTGTGGAATGAGGTGTGGAATGTTTTAAGGAATGAAGTGAGGAATGATATGTGGAATGACGTGTGGAATGATGTGTGGAATGATGCGTTGAATGAGGCGTGGAATGAGGAATGGAATGATATGTGAAATGATGTGTGGAATGATGTGTGGAATGATGTGTGGATTGATGTGTGGATTGATGTGTGGAATGAATTGTGGAACACTGTGTGGAATGAAGAGTGGAAATATGTGTGGAATGATGTGTGGAATTATGTTTAGAATGAGTTTTTTAATGATGTGTGGAATGATTAGTGGAATGAGGTGTGGAATGATGTGTGGAATAAGGTGTGGAATGATGTTTAGAATGAGGTGTGGAATGAAATGTGGAATGATTTGTGGAATGAGGTGTGGAATGATGTGTGGAATGATTTGTGGAATAATATGTGGAATGATGTGTGGATGATGCGTGGAATGAGGTGTGGAATGGTGTGTGGAATGATGTGTGGAATGAGGCTTGTAATGATGTGTGCAATGAGGTGTGGAATGAGATGTGGAATGAGGTGAGGAATGATATGTGAAATCATGTGTTGAATGAGGTGTGGAATGAGGTATGGAATGATGCGTGGAATGATGCGTGGAATGATGCATGGAAGGGTGTGTGGATTGATGTGTGGAATAAATTGTGGAATGATGTTTGGAAAGATGAGTGGAATGATGTGTGTAATGATGTGTGGTATGAGGTGTGGGATGATGTTTGGAATGAAGTTTGGCAAAATGTGTTCGATGGTGTGAGGAATGATGTCTGGAATGATGGCTGGAATGAGGTGTGGAATGATGTGTGGATTGATATGTGGAATGGTGTGTGGAAGGATGTGTGGAATGAGGTTTGTACTGATAAGTTGAATGATGTGTGCGATGATTAGTGGAATGATTTGTGGAATGAGGTATGGAATGATGTGTGGAATGATATGTGGAATGATGTGTGGAATGAGCTGTAGAATGATGTGTGGAATGATTTGTGGAATGATGGGTGGAATGATGTGTGGAATGATGTGTAGAATGATGTGTGGAATGAGGTGTGAAATGATGTGTGGAATGAATTTAAAATGATGTGTGGAATGATGTGTGGAATAATGTGTGGAATGATGTGTGGTATGAGGTGTGGAATGATGTGTGGAATGAGGTGTGGAATGATGTGTGGAATGAGGTGTGATATGATGTGTGGAATGATGTTTAAAATGATGTGTGGAATGATGTGTGGAATGATGTGTGGAATAATGTGTGGAATGAGGATTGGAATGATGTGTGGAATGAAGTTTGGAATGATGTGTGGAATGAATTGTGGAATGATGTGTGGAATGATGTGTGGAATGATGTGTGGAATGACGTTTAGAATGAGCTGTGCAATGATGTGTGGAATGTATTTTGGAATGAGGTGTGGAATGATGTGAGGAATGATGAGTGGAATAATATGTGGAATGATGTGTGGATGATGTGTGGAATGAGGTGTGGAATGGTGTGTGGAATGATGTGTGGAATGATGTTTGGAATGATGTGTGGAATGATGTGTGGAATGATGTGTGGAACAATATGTGGAATGATATGTGGAATGATGTGTGGAATGAGGTGTGGAATGATGTGTGGAATGATGTGTGAAATGATGTGTGGAATGATGTTTAAAATGATGTGTGGAATGACGTGTGGAATGATGTGTGGAATGATGTGTGGAATGATGTGTGGAATAATGTGTGGAATGAGGATTGGAATGATGTGTGGAATGATGTGTGGAATGATGTGTTGAATGAGGTGTGGAATTATATGTGGAATGATGTGTCGAATGAGGTTTGGAATGATGCATGGAAGGATATGTGGATTGATGTGTGGAATAAATTGTGGAATGATGCTTGGAATGATGAGTGGAATGATGTGTAGAATGATGTGTGGAATGATGAGTGGAATGATGTGTGGAATGATGTCTAGAAAGATGAGTGGAATGATGTGTGGAATGAAATGTGGAATGATGTGTGGAATGAGGTGTGGAATGATGTGTGGAATGACGGGTGGAATGATATGTGGAATGATGTGTGGAGTGATGTGTGGAATGATGTGTGGAATGATGTCTGGAATGATGTGTAGAAAGATGTGTGGAATGATGTGTGGAATGAAATATGGAATGATGTGTGGAATGATGTATGGAATGATGTGTGGAATGATGCTTAGAATGATGCGTGGAATGAAGTGTGGATTGAATTGTGGAATGGTGTGTGGAATAATGTGTGGAATGAGGTGTGGAATGAGGTGTGGAATAATGAGTGGAATGACGTATGGAATGATGTGAGGAATGATATCCCGAATGATGTGTGGAATGATGTGTGGAATGATGTGTGGACTGGTGTGTGGAATGAGGTGTGGAATGATGTGTGGAATGAGGTGTGGAATGATGTGTGGAATCATGTGTTGAAAGAGGTGTGGAATGAGGTGTGGAATGATGCGTGGAATGATGCGTGGAATGATGCATGGAAGGATGTGTGGATTGATGTGTGGAATAAATTGTGGAATGATGTTTGGAATGATGAGTGGAATGATGTGTGGAATGATGTGTGGTATGAGGTGTGGAATGAGGTGTGGAATGTTTTATGGAATGAAGTGAGGAATAATATGTGGAATGATGTGTATAATGATGTGTGGAATGATGCGTGGAATGAGGCTTGGAATGAGGAATGGAATGATATGTGAAATGATGTGTGGAATTTTGTGTGGCATAGGTTTGGAATGTTGTGTGGAATGATGTGTAGAATGAGGTGTGGAAAATTGCGTGGAATGATGTGTTGAATGATGTGTGAAATGAGTTGTGGAATGATGTGTGGAAAGATGCGTGGAATGATGTGCAGAATGGGGTTTGAAACGATATGTGGAATGATGGGTGTAATGATGTGTGGAATAAAGTCTGGAATGAGGTTTGGAATGATGTGTGGAATGATGTTTGGAATGATGTGTGGAATGATGTGTGGAATAACGGGTGGAATGTGTTGTGGGTTGAGGTGGGAAATGAGGTGTGGAATGATGTTAGGAATGAGGTGTGTAATGATGCGTGGAATGATGCATGGAATGATGCGTGGAAGGATGTGTGGATTGATGTGTGGAATAAATAGTGGAATGATGTTTAAAATGAGGTGTGGAATGATGTGTGGAATGATGTGTGGAATGAGGTGTGGAATGATGTGTGGAATCATGTGTTGAATGAGGTGCGGATTGAGCTGTGGAATGATGCATGGAATGATGCGTGGAATGATGCATGGAAGGATGTCCCGAATGATGTGTGGAATGATGTGTGGAATGATGTGTGGACTGGTGTGTGGAATGAGGTGTGGAATGATGTGTGGAATCATGTGTTGAAAGAGGTGTGGAATGAGGTGTGGAATGAGGTGTGGAATGATGCGTGGAATGATGCGTGGAATGATGCATGGAAGGATGTTTGGATTGATGTGTGGAATAAATTGTGGAATGATGTTTGGAATGATGAGTGGAATGATGTGTGGAATGATGTGTGGTATGAGGTGTGGAATGAGGTGTGGAATGTTTTAAGGAATGAAGTGAGGAATGATATGTGGAATGACGTGTGGAATGATGTGTGGAATGATGCGTTGAATGAAGCGTGGAATGAGGAATGGAATGATATGTGAAATGATGTGTGGAATGATGTGTGGAATGATGTGTGGATTGATGTGTGGATTGATGTGTGGAATGAATTGTGGAACACTGTGTGGAATGAAGAGTGGAAATATGTGTGGAATGATGTGTGGAATTATGTTTAGAATGAGTTTTTTAATGATGTGTGGAATGATTAGTGGAATGAGGTGTGGAATGATGTGTGGAATAAGGTGTGGAATGATGTTTAGAATGAGGTGTGGAATGAAATGTGGAATGATTTGTGGAATGAGGTGTGGAATGATGTGTGGAATGATTTGTGGAATAATATGTGGAATGATGTGTGGATGATGCGTGGAATGAGGTGTGGAATGGTGTGTGGAATGATGTGTGGAATGAGGCTTGTAATGATGTGTGCAATGAGGTGTGGAATGAGATGTGGAATGAGGTGAGGAATGATATGTGAAATCATGTGTTGAATGAGGTGTGGAATGAGGTATGGAATGATGCGTGGAATGATGCGTGGAATGATGCATGGAAGGGTGTGTGGATTGATGTGTGGAATAAATTGTGGAATGATGTTTGGAAAGATGAGTGGAATGATGTGTGTAATGATGTGTGGTATGAGGTGTGGGATGATGTTTGGAATGAAGTTTGGCAAAATGTGTTCGATGGTGTGAGGAATGATGTCTGGAATGATGGCTGGAATGAGGTGTGGAATGATGTGTGGATTGATATGTGGAATGGTGTGTGGAAGGATGTGTGGAATGAGGTTTGTACTGATAAGTTGAATGATGTGTGCGATGATTAGTGGAATGATTTGTGGAATGAGGTATGGAATGATGTGTGGAATGATATGTGGAATGATGTGTGGAATGAGCTGTAGAATGATGTGTGGAATGATTTGTGGAATGATGGGTGGAATGATGTGTGGAATGATGTGTAGAATGATGTGTGGAATGAGGTGTGAAATGATGTGTGGAATGAATTTAAAATGATGTGTGGAATGATGTGTGGAATAATGTGTGGAATGATGTGTGGTATGAGGTGTGGAATGATGTGTGGAATGAGGTGTGGAATGATGTGTGGAATGAGGTGTGATATGATGTGTGGAATGATGTTTAAAATGATGTGTGGAATGATGTGTGGAATGATGTGTGGAATAATGTGTGGAATGAGGATTGGAATGATGTGTGGAATGAAGTTTGGAATGATGTGTGGAATGAATTGTGGAATGATGTGTGGAATGATGTGTGGAATGATGTGTGGAATGACGTTTAGAATGAGCTGTGCAATGATGTGTGGAATGTATTTTGGAATGAGGTGTGGAATGATGTGAGGAATGATGAGTGGAATAATATGTGGAATGATGTGTGGATGATGTGTGGAATGAGGTGTGGAATGGTGTGTGGAATGATGTGTGGAATGATGTTTGGAATGATGTGTGGAATGATGTGTGGAATGATGTGTGGAACAATATGTGGAATGATATGTGGAATGATGTGTGGAATGAGGTGTGGAATGATGTGTGGAATGATGTGTGAAATGATGTGTGGAATGATGTTTAAAATGATGTGTGGAATGACGTGTGGAATGATGTGTGGAATGATGTGTGGAATGATGTGTGGAATAATGTGTGGAATGAGGATTGGAATGATGTGTGGAATGATGTGTGGAATGATGTGTTGAATGAGGTGTGGAATTATATGTGGAATGATGTGTCGAATGAGGTTTGGAATGATGCATGGAAGGATATGTGGATTGATGTGTGGAATAAATTGTGGAATGATGCTTGGAATGATGAGTGGAATGATGTGTGGAATGATGTGTGGAATGAGGTGTGGAATGATGTGTGGAATGATGTTTTTGATTGATGTAGAATGAATTGTGGAACGCTGTGTGGAATGAAGAGTGGAATTATGTGTGGAATGCTGTGTGGAATTATGTTTAGAATGAGGTGTTTAATGACGTGTGGAATGATTTGTGGAATGAGGTGTGGAATGATTTGTGGAATGAGTTGTGGAATGATGTGTGGAATAATATGTGAAATGACGTGTGGATGATGCGTGGAATGAGGTGTGGAATGGTGTGTGGAATAATGTGTGGAATGAGGCGTGTAATGATGTGTGGAATGAGGTGTGGAATGAGATGTGGAATGAGGTGACGAATGATGAGTGGAATGATGTGTGGAATGACGTGTGGAATGATGTGTGGAATGATGTGTGGAAGGATGTGTGGAATGATGTGTGGAATGATGTGTGGAAAATGATGAGTGGAATGATGTTTGGAATGATGTGTGGAATGATGTGTGGAATAACGGGTGGAATGTGTTGTGGAATGAGGTGGGAAATGAGGTGTGGAATGAAGTGTGGAATGAGGTGTGTAATGATGCGTGGAATGATGCGTGGAATGATGCGTGGAAGGATGTGTGGATTGATGTGTGGAATAAATATTGGAATTATGTTTAAAATGAGGTGAGGAATGATGTGTGGAATGATGTGTGGAATGAGGTGTGGAATGATGTGTGGAAACATGTGTTGAATGAGGTGTGGAATGAGGTATGGAATGATGCGTGCAATGATGCGTGGAATTATGCATGGAAGGATGTGTGGATTGATGTGTGGAATAAATTGTGGAATGATGTTTGGAATGATGAGTGGAACGATGTGTGGAATGATGTCTGGAATAATGTCTGGAATGAGGTGTGGAATGATGTGTGGAATGATATGTGGAATGGTGTGTGGAAGGATGTGTGGAATGATGTTTGTAATGATAAGTTGAATGATGTGTGCGATGATTAGTGGAATGATTTGTGGAATGAGGTATGGAATGACGTTTGGAATGATATGTGGAATGATGTGTGGAATGAGGTGTGGAATGATGTGTGGAATGATATGTGGAATTATGGGTGGAATGATGTTTGAAATGATGTGTAGAATGATGTGTGGAATGATGAGTGGAATGATGTGTGGAATGATGTCTAGAAAGATGTGTGGAATGATGTGTGGAATTAAATGTGGAATGATGTGCGGAATGATGTATGGAATGATGTGTGGAATGATGCTTAGAATGATGCGTGGAATGATGTGTGGAATAAATTGTGGAATGATGTTTGGAATGATGAGTGGAATGATGTGTGGAATGATGTGTGGTATGAGGTGTGGAATGATGTGTGGAATCATGTGTTGAATGAGGTGTGGAATGAGGTGTGGAGTGATGCGTGGAATGATGCATGGAATGATGCATGGAAGGATGTGTGGATTGATGTGTGGAATAAATTGTGGTATGTTGTTTGGAATGATGAGTGGAATCATGTGTGGAATGATGTGTGGTATGAGGTGTGGAATGAGGTGTGGAATGTACTATGGAATGAAGTGAGGAATGATATGTGGAATGATGTGTGGAATGATGTGTGGAATGATGTGTGGAATGAGGCGTGGAAAGATGTGTGGAATGGTGTGTGGAATGATGTGTAGAATTAGGTGTGGAATAATGGGTGGAATGATGTTTGGAATGATGTGTGGAATGATGTGTGGAATGAGGTGTGGAAAGATGTGTGGAATGGTGTGTGGAATGATGTGTAGAATGAGGGGTGGTATGATGTGTGGAATGAGATCTGGAATGATGTGTGGAATGATGTGTAGAATGATGTGTGGAATGATGTCTGGAATGATGTGTGGAATGATGTGTGGAATGATGTGTGGAATGATGTTTGGAATGATGTGTGGAATGAGGTTTCGAATATGGTGTGGAATGATGTGTGGAATGATGTGTGGAATGATGTTTGGAATGATGTGTGGAATGACGTTTCGAATGAGGTGTGGAATGTTGGTTGGAATGATATGTGGAATGATGTGTGGAATGAGGTGTGGAATGATGTGTGAAATGATGTGTGGAATGATGTTTGGAATGATGTGTGGAATAACGTGTGGAAAGATGTTTGGAATGATGTGTGGAATGATGTATGGAATGAGTTGTTGAATGATGTGTGGAATAAGTTGTGGAATGATGTGTGTAATGATATGTGGAATGATGTGGTGGAATGATGTGTGGAATGATGTTTGCAATGAGGTTTGGAATGATGTGTGGAATGAGGTTTGGAATGATGTGTGGAACGATGTGTGGAATGATGTGTTGAATGATGTGTGGAATGATGTCTCAAATGATATGTGGAATGAGGTGTGGAATGATGTGGTGGAATGATGTGTGGAATGATGTGTGGAATGATGTTTGGAATGAGGTGTGGAATGATGTGTGGAATGATGTGTGGATTGATGTGTGGATTGATGTGTGGAATGAATTGTGGAACGCTGTGTGGAATGAAGAGTGGAAATATGTGTGGAATGATGTGTGGAATTATGTTTAGAATGAGTTGTTTAATGATGTGTGGAATGATTTGTGGATGAGGTGTGGAATGATGTGTGGAATGAAGTGTGGAATGATGTTTAGAATGAGGTGTGGAATGAAATATGGAATGATTTGTGGAATGAGGTGTGGAATGATGTGTGGAATGATGTGTGGAATAATATGTGGAATGATGTGTGGATGATGCGTGGAATGAGGTGTGGAATGGTGTGTGGAATGATGTGTGGAATGAGGCGTGTAATGATGTGTGCAATGAGGTGTGGAATGAGATGTGGAATGAGGTGAGGAATGATATGTGAAATCATGTGTTGAATGAGGTGTGGAATGAGGTATGGAATGATGCGTGGAATGATGCGTGGAATGATGCATGGAAGGATGTGTGGATTGATGTGAGGAATAAATTGTGGAATGTTGTTTGGAATGATGAATGGAATGATGTGTGGAATGATGTGTGGTATGAGGTGTGGAATGATGTTTGGAATGATGTTTGGTAAAATGCGTTCGATGGTGTGAGGAATGATGTCTGGAATGATGGCTGGAATGAGGTATGGAATGATGTGTGGATTGATATGTGGAAAGGTGTGCGGAAGGATGTGTGGAATGAGGTTTGTAATGATAAGTTGAATGATGTGTGCGATGATTAGTGGAATGATTTGTGGAATGAGGTATGGAATGATGTGTGGAATGATATGTGGAATGATGTGTGGAATGAGGTGTGGAATGATGTGTGGAATGATATGTGGAATGATGTGTGGAATGATGTGTGGAATGATGTGTAGAATGATGTGTGGAATGATGAGTGGAATCATGTGTGGAATGATGTCTAGAAAGATGTGTGGAATGATGTGTGGAATGAAATGTAGAATGATGTGTGGAATGATGTACGGAATGATGTGTGGAATGATGCTTAGAATGAGGTGTGGAATGATGTGGGAATGATTTGTGGAATAAGGTGTGGAATGATTTGTGGAATGAGGTATGGAATGAAGTGTGGAATGATATGTGGAATGATGTGTGGAATGATATGGGGAATGATGCGTGGAATGATGTGTGGAATGATGCGTGGAATGATGTGTGAAATGAATTGAGGAATGATGCGTGGTATAATGAGTTTAATCATGTCTGGATGATGTGCGTAATGATGTTTCGAATGAGGTGTGGAATGATGTGTGGAATGATGTGTGGAATGACGTGTGAAATGATGTGTGGCATGATGTGTGGAATGATTTGTGGAATAATATGTAGAATGATGTGTGGAATGATGTGTGGAATGAGGTGTGGAATGATGTGTGGAATGAGGTGTGAAATGGTGTTTGGAATGATGTGTGGAATGAGGTTTCGAATATGGTGTGGAATGATGTGTGGAATGATGTATGGAATGATGTTTGGAATGATGTGTGGAATGACGTTTCGAATGAGGTGTGATATGTTGGTTGGAATGATATGTGGAATGATGTGTGGAATGAGGTGTGGAATGATGTGTGAAATGATGTGTGGAATGATGTTTGGAATGATGTGTGGAATAACGTGTGGAAAGATGTTTGGAATGATGTGTGGAATGATGTATGGAATGAGTTGTTGAATGATGTGTGGAATGAGTTGTGGAATGATGTGTGGAATAAGTTGTGGAATGATGTGTGTAATGATATGTGGAATGATGTGGTGGAATGATGTGTGGAATGATGTTTGCAATGAGGTTTGAATGATGTGTGGAATGAGGTTTGGAATGATGTGTGGAATGATGTGTTATTGTGGTGTTTAGAATGATGTGTGGAATGATGTGTCAAATGATATGTGGAATGAGGTGTGGAATGATGTGGTGGAATGATGTGTGGAATGATGTGTGGAATGATGTTTGGAATGAGGTGTGGAATGATGTGTGGAATGATGTGTGGATTGATGTGTGGATTGATGTGTGGAATGAATTGTGGAACGCTGTGTGGAATGAAGAGTGGAAATATGTGTGGAATGATGTGTGGAATTATGTTTAGAATGAGTTGTTTAATGATGTGTGGAATGATTTGTGGATGAGGTGTGGAATGATGTGTGGAATGAAGTGTGGAATGATGTTTAGAATGAGGTGTGGAAGGAAATATGGAATGATTTGTGGAATGAGGTGTGGAATAATGAGTGGAATGACGTATGGAATGATGTGAGGAATGATATCCCGAATGATGTGTGGAATGATGTGTGGAATGATGTGTGGACTGGTGTGTGGAATGAGGTGTGGAATGATGTGTGGAATGATGTGTGGAATGATGTTTAGAATGAGCTGTGCAATGATGTGTGGAATGATTTGTGGAATGAGGTCTGGAATGATGTGTGGAATGATGTGTGGAATAATATGTGGAATGATGTGTGGATGCTGTGTGGTATGAGGTGTGGAATCATGTGTGGAATGAGGTGTGGAATGATGTGTGGAATGATGTTTGAAATGATGCGTGGAATGATGCGTGGAATGATGTGTGGAATGAATTGAGGAATGATGTGTGGAATAATGAGTTTAATGATGTCTGGATGATGTGCGTAATGAAGTTTCGAATGAGGTGTGGAATGATGTGTGGAATGATGTGTGGAATGATGTTTAAAATGATGTGTGGAATGATGTGTGGAATGATGTGTGGAATAATATGTAGAATGATGTGTGGAATGATGTGTGGAATGAGGTGTGGAATGATGTGTGGAATGATGTGTCGAATGATGTGTGGAATAATGTGTGGAATGAGGATTGGAATGATGTGTGCAATGAAGTTTGGAATGATGTGTGGAATGAATTGTGGAATGATGTGTGGAATGATGTGTGGAATGATGTGTGGAATGATGTTTAGAATGAATTGTGCAATGATGTGTGGAATGATTTGTGGAATGAGGTGTGGAATGATGTGTGGAATGATGTGTGGAATAATATGTGGAATGATGTGTGGATGATGTGAGGTATGAGGTGTGGAATGAGGTGTGGAATCATGTGTGGAATGAGGTGTGGAATGATGTGTGGAATGATGTTTGAAATGATGCGTGGAATGATGCGTGGAATGATGTGTGGAATGAATTGAGGAATGATGTGTGGAATAATGAGTTTAATGATGTCTGGATGATGTGCGTAATGATGTTTCGAATGAGGTGTGGAATGATGTGTGGAATGATGTGTGGAAGGATGAGTTTAATGATGTCTGGATGCTGTGCGTAATGATGTTTCGAATGAGTTGTGGAATGATGTGTGGAATGATGTTTGGAATGATGTGTGGAATGATGTGTGGAATAATATGTGGAATGATGTGTGGAATGATGTGTGGAATGAGGTGTGGAATGATGTGTGGAATAATGTGTGGAATGAGGATTGGAATGATGTGTGGAATGATGTGTGGAATGATCTGTTGAATGAGGTGTGGAATTATATGTGGAACGATGTGTCGAATGAGGTTTAGAATGATGCATGGAAGGATGTGTGGATTGATGTGTGGAATAAATTGTGGAATGATGCTTGGAATGATGAGTGGAATGATGTGTGGAATGATTTGTGGAATGAGGTGTGGAATGATGTGTGGAATGATGTTTTTGATTGATGTAGAATGAATTGTGGAACGCTGTGTGGAATGAAGAGTGGAATTATGTGTGGATTGATGTGTGGAATTATGTTTAGAATGAGGTGTTTAATGATGTGTGGAATGATTTGTGGAATGAGGTGTGGAATGATTTGTGGAATGAGTTGTTGAATGATGTGTGGAATGATGTGTGGAATAATATGTGAAATGATGTGTGGATGATGCGTGGAATGAGGTGTGGAATGGTGTGTGGAATAATGTGTGGAATGAGGCGTGCAATGAGATGTGGAATGAGATGTGGAATGAGGTGAGGAATGATGAGTGGAATGATGTGTGGAATGATGTGTGGAATGATGCATGGAATGACGTGTGGAATGATGTGTGGAATGATGTGTGGAATAATGTGTGGAATGAAGTTTGGAATGTGGTGTGGAATGATCAGTGGAATGATGTATGGAATGATGTGTGGAATGATGTGTGGAATGATGTGTGGAATGATGTGTGGAATGATGTGTGGAAAATGATGAGTGGAATGATGTTTGGAATGATGTGTGGAATGATGTGTGGAATAACGGGTGGAATGTGTTGTGGAATGAGGTGGGAAATGAGGTGTGGAATGATGTGTGGAATGAGGTGTGTAATGATGCGCGGAATGATGCGTGGAAAGATGCGTGGAAGGATGTGTGGATTGATGTGTGGAATAAATAGTGGAATGATGTTTAAAATGTGGTGAGGAATGATGTGTGGAATGATGTGTGGAATGAGGTGTGGAATGATGTGTGGAATGATGTGTTGAATGAGGTGTGGAATGAGGTATGGAATGATGTGTGGAATGATGCGTGGAATTATGCATGGAAGGATGTGTGGATTGATGTGTGGAATAAATTGTGGAATGATGTTTGGAATGATGAGTGGAATGATGTGTGGAATGATGTCTGGAATAATGTCTGAAATGAGGTGTGGAATGATGTGTGGAATGATATGTGGAATGGTGTGTGGAAGGATGTGTGGAATGAGGTTTGTAATGATAAGTTGAATGATGTGTGCGATGATTAGTGGAATGATTTGTGGAATGAGGTATGGAATGATGTGTGGAATGATATGTGGAATGATGTGTGGAATGAGGTGTGGAATGATGTGTGGAATGATATGTGGAATGATGGGTGGAATGACGTGTGGAATGATGTGTAGAATGATGTGTGGAATGATGAGTGGAATGATGTGTGGAATGAGGTCTAGAAAGATGTGTGGAATGATGTGTGGAATGAAATGTGGAATGATGTGCGGAATGATGTATGGAATGATGTGTGCAATTATGCTTAGAATGATGTGTGGAGTGATGTGTGGAATAAATTGTGGAATGATGTTTGGAATGATGAGTGGAATGATGTGTGGAATGATGTGTGGAATGAGGTGTGGAATGATGTGCGGAATGATGTGTGGTCAGCTGTGTTCGATGGTGTGAGGAATGATGTCTGGAATGATGTCTGGAATGAGGTGTGGAATGATGTGTGGAATGATATGTGGAATGGTGTGTGGAAGGATGTGTGGAATGAGGATTGTAATGATAATTTGAATGATGTGTGCGATGATTATTGGAATGATTTGTGGAATGAGGTATGGAATGATGTGTGGAATGATATGTGGAATGATGTGTGGAATGAGGTGTGGAATGATGTGTGGAATGATATGTGGAATGATGGGTGGAATGATGTGCGGAATGATGTGTAGAATGATGTGTGGAATGATGAGTGGAATGATGTGTAGAATGATGTGTGGAATGAGGCGTGGAAGGAAGAATGGAATGATGTGTGAAATGATGTGTGGAATGCTTTGTGGCATAGGTTTGGAATTTTGTGTGGAATGAAGTGTGGAATGAGGTGTGGAATGATGTGTGGAAAGATGCATAGAATGATGTGTAGAATGAGGTTTGTAATGATAAGTTGAATGACGTGTGCGATGATTAGTGGAATGATTTGGGGAATGAGGTATGGAATGATGTGTGGAATGATATGTGGAATGATGTGTGGAATGAGCTGTGGAATGATGTGTGGAATGATATGTGGAATGATGGGTGGAATGATGTGTGGAATGATGTGTCGAATGATGTGTGGAATGATGAGTGGAATGATGTGTGGAATGATGTCTAGAAAGATGTGTGGAATGATGTGTGGAATGAAATGTGGAATGATGTGCGGAATGCTGTATGGAATGATGTGTGGAATGATGCTTAGAATGATGCGTGGAATGATGTGTGGAATGAATTGTGGAATGGTGTGTCGAATGATGTTTAAAATGAGGTGTGGAATGATGTGGGAATGATTTGTGGAATGAGGTGTGGAATGATGTGTGGAATGAGGTGTGGAATGAGGTGTGGAATAATGAGTGGAATGACGTATGGATTGATGTGTGGAATGATGTCCCGAATGATGTGTGGAATGATGTGTGGAATGATGTGTGGTCTGGTGTGTGGAATGAGTTGTGCAATAATGTCTGGAATGAGGTGTGGAATGATGTGTGGAATCATGTGTTGAATAAGGTGTGGAATGAGTTGTGGAATGTTGCGTGGAATGATGCGTGGAATGATGCATGGAAAGATGTGTGGAATATTGTGTGGAATAAATTGTGGTATGTTGTTTGGAATGATGAGTGGAATCATGTGTGGAATGATGTGTGGTATGAGATGTGGAATGAGGTGTGGAATGTTTTATGGAATGAAGTGTGGAATGATATGTGGAATGATGTGTGGAATGATGTGTGGAATGATGTGTGGAATGATGTCTGGAATAATGTCTGGAATGAGGTGTGGAATGATGTGTGGAATGATATGTGGAATGGTGTGTGGAAGGATGTGTGGAATGAGGTTTGTAATGATAAGGTGAATGATGTGTGCGATGATTAGTGGAATGATTTGTGGAATGAGGTATGGAATGATGTGTGGAATGATATGTGGAATGATGTGTGGAATGAGGTGTGGAATGATGTGTGGAATGATATGTGGAATGATGGGTGGAATGACGTGTGGAATGATGTGTAGAATGATGTGTGGAATGATGAGTGGAATGATGTGTGGAATGATGTCTAGAAAGATGTGTGGAATGATGTGTGGAATGAAATGTGGAATGATGTGCGGAATGATGTATGGAATGATGTGTGCAATGATGCTTAGAATGATGCGTGGAGTGATGTGTGGAATAAATTGTGGAATGATGTTTGGAATGATGAGTGGAATGATGTGTGGAATGATGTGTGGAATGAGGTGTGGAATGATGTGCGGAATGATGTGTGGTCAGCTGTGTTCGATGGTGTGAGGAATGATGTCTGGAATGATGTCTGGAATGAGGTGTGGAATGATGTGTGGAATGATATGTGGAATGGTGTGTGGAAGGATGTGTGGAATGAGGATTGTAATGATAATTTGAATGATGTGTGCGATGATTATTGGAATGATTTGTGGAATGAGGTATGGAATGATGTGTGGAATGATATGTGGAATGATGTGTGGAATGAGGTGTGGAATGATGTGTGGAATGATATGTGGAATGATGGGTGGAATGATGTGCGGAATGATGTGTAGAATGATGTGTGGAATGATGAGTGGAATGATGTGTAGAATGATGTGTGGACTGAGGCGTGGAATGAAGAATGGAATGATGTGTGAAATGATGTGTGGAATGCTTTGTGGCATAGGTTTGGAATGTTGTGTGGAATGAAGTGTGGAATGTGGTGTGGAATGATGTTTGGAAAGATGCGTGGAATGATGTGTAGAATGAGGTTTGTAATGTTAAGTTGAATGACGTGTACGATGATTAGTGGAATGATTTGTGGAATGAGGTATGGAATGATGTGTGGAATGATATGTGGAATGATGTGTGGAATGAGGTGTGGAATGATGTGTGGAATGATATGTGGAATGATGGGTGGAATGATGTGTGGAATGATGTGTGGAATGATGTGTGGAATGATGAGTGGAATGATGTGTGGAATGATGTCTAGAAAGATTTGTGGAATGATGTGTGGAATGAAATGTGAAATGATGTGCGGAATGCTGTATGGAATGATGTGCGGAATGATGCTTAGAATGATGCGTGGAATGATGTGTGGAATGAATTGTGGAATGGTGTGTGGAATGATGTTTAAAAAGAGGTGTGGAATGATGTGGGAATGATTTGTGGAATGAGGTGTGGAATGATGTGTGGAATGAGGTGTGGAATGAGGTGTGGAATAATGAGTGGAATGACGTATGGAATGATGTGTGGAATGATGTCCCGAATGATGTGTGGAATGATGGGTGGAATGATGTGTGGTCTGGTGTGTGGAATGAGTTGTGGAATAATGTGTGGAATGAGGTGTGGAATGATGTGTGGAATCATGTGTTGAATGAGGTGTGGAATGAGGTGTGGAATGTTGCGTGGAATGATGCGTGGAATGATGCATGGAAAGATGTGTGGATTGATGTGTGGAATAAATTGTGGTATGTTGTTTGGAATGATGCGTGGAATGATGCGTGGAATGATGTGTGGAATGAATTGAGGAATGATGTGTGGAATAATGAGTTTAATGATGTCTGGATGATGTGCGTAATGATGTTTCGAATGAGGTGTGGAATGATGTGTGGAATGATGTGTGGAAGGATGAGTTTAATGATGTCTGGATGCTGTGCGTAATGATGTTTCGAATGAGTTGTGGAATGATGTGTGGAATGATGTTTGGAATGATGTGTGGAATGATGTGTGGAATAATATGTGGAATGATGTGTGGAATGATGTGTGGAATGAGGTGTGGAATGATGTGTGGAATAATGTGTGGAATGAGGATTGGAATGATGTGTGGAATGATGTGTGGAATGATCTGTTGAATGAGGTGTGGAATTATATGTGGAACGATGTGTCGAATGAGGTTTAGAATGATGCATGGAAGGATGTGTGGATTGATGTGTGGAATAAATTGTGGAATGATGCTTGGAATGATGAGTGGAATGATGTGTGGAATGATTTGTGGAATGAGGTGTGGAATGATGTGTGGAATGATGTTTTTGATTGATGTAGAATGAATTGTGGAACGCTGTGTGGAATGAAGAGTGGAATTATGTGTGGATTGATGTGTGGAATTATGTTTAGAATGAGGTGTTTAATGATGTGTGGAATGATTTGTGGAATGAGGTGTGGAATGATTTGTGGAATGAGTTGTTGAATGATGTGTGGAATGATGTGTGGAATAATATGTGAAATGATGTGTGGATGATGCGTGGAATGAGGTGTGGAATGGTGTGTGGAATAATGTGTGGAATGAGGCGTGCAATGAGATGTGGAATGAGATGTGGAATGAGGTGAGGAATGATGAGTGGAATGATGTGTGGAATGATGTGTGGAATGATGCATGGAATGACGTGTGGAATGATGTGTGGAATGATGTGTGGAATAATGTGTGGAATGAAGTTTGGAATGTGGTGTGGAATGATCAGTGGAATGATGTATGGAATGATGTGTGGAATGATGTGTGGAATGATGTGTGGAATGATGTGTGGAATGATGTGTGGAAAATGATGAGTGGAATGATGTTTGGAATGATGTGTGGAATGATGTGTGGAATAACGGGTGGAATGTGTTGTGGAATGAGGTGGGAAATGAGGTGTGGAATGATGTGTGGAATGAGGTGTGTAATGATGCGCGGAATGATGCGTGGAAAGATGCGTGGAAGGATGTGTGGATTGATGTGTGGAATAAATAGTGGAATGATGTTTAAAATGTGGTGAGGAATGATGTGTGGAATGATGTGTGGAATGAGGTGTGGAATGATGTGTGGAATGATGTGTTGAATGAGGTGTGGAATGAGGTATGGAATGATGTGTGGAATGATGCGTGGAATTATGCATGGAAGGATGTGTGGATTGATGTGTGGAATAAATTGTGGAATGATGTTTGGAATGATGAGTGGAATGATGTGTGGAATGATGTCTGGAATAATGTCTGAAATGAGGTGTGGAATGATGTGTGGAATGATATGTGGAATGGTGTGTGGAAGGATGTGTGGAATGAGGTTTGTAATGATAAGTTGAATGATGTGTGCGATGATTAGTGGAATGATTTGTGGAATGAGGTATGGAATGATGTGTGGAATGATATGTGGAATGATGTGTGGAATGAGGTGTGGAATGATGTGTGGAATGATATGTGGAATGATGGGTGGAATGACGTGTGGAATGATGTGTAGAATGATGTGTGGAATGATGAGTGGAATGATGTGTGGAATGAGGTCTAGAAAGATGTGTGGAATGATGTGTGGAATGAAATGTGGAATGATGTGCGGAATGATGTATGGAATGATGTGTGCAATTATGCTTAGAATGATGCGTGGAGTGATGTGTGGAATAAATTGTGGAATGATGTTTGGAATGATGAGTGGAATGATGTGTGGAATGATGTGTGGAATGAGGTGTGGAATGATGTGCGGAATGATGTGTGGTCAGCTGTGTTCGATGGTGTGAGGAATGATGTCTGGAATGATGTCTGGAATGAGGTGTGGAATGATGTGTGGAATGATATGTGGAATGGTGTGTGGAAGGATGTGTGGAATGAGGATTGTAATGATAATTTGAATGATGTGTGCGATGATTATTGGAATGATTTGTGGAATGAGGTATGGAATGATGTGTGGAATGATATGTGGAATGATGTGTGGAATGAGGTGTGGAATGATGTGTGGAATGATATGTGGAATGATGGGTGGAATGATGTGCGGAATGATGTGTAGAATGATGTGTGGAATGATGAGTGGAATGATGTGTAGAATGATGTGTGGAATGAGGCGTGGAATGAAGAATGGAATGATGTGTGAAATGATGTGTGGAATGCTTTGTGGCATAGGTTTGGAATTTTGTGTGGAATGAAGTGTGGAATGAGGTGTGGAATGATGTGTGGAAAGATGCATAGAATGATGTGTAGAATGAGGTTTGTAATGATAAGTTGAATGACGTGTGCGATGATTAGTGGAATGATTTGGGGAATGAGGTATGGAATGATGTGTGGAATGATATGTGGAATGATGTGTGGAATGAGCTGTGGAATGATGTGTGGAATGATATGTGGAATGATGGGTGGAATGATGTGTGGAATGATGTGTCGAATGATGTGTGGAATGATGAGTGGAATGATGTGTGGAATGATGTCTAGAAAGATGTGTGGAATGATGTGTGGAATGAAATGTGGAATGATGTGCGGAATGCTGTATGGAATGATGTGTGGAATGATGCTTAGAATGATGCGTGGAATGATGTGTGGAATGAATTGTGGAATGGTGTGTCGAATGATGTTTAAAATGAGGTGTGGAATGATGTGGGAATGATTTGTGGAATGAGGTGTGGAATGATGTGTGGAATGAGGTGTGGAATGAGGTGTGGAATAATGAGTGGAATGACGTATGGATTGATGTGTGGAATGATGTCCCGAATGATGTGTGGAATGAATTGTGGAATGGTGTGTGGAATGATGTTTAAAATGAGGTGTGGAATGATGTGGGAATGATTTGTGGAATGAGGTGTGGAATGATGTGTGAAATGAGGTGTGGAATGAGGTGTGGAATAATGCGTGGAATGACGTATTGAATGATGTGTGGAATGATGTCCAGAATGATATGTGGAATGATGTGTGGAATGATGTGTGGACTGGTGTTTGGAATGAGGTGTAGAGTGATGTGTGGAATGAGGTGTGGAATGATGTGTGGAATCATGTGTTGAATGAGGTGTGGAATGAGTTGTGGAATGATGCGTGGAATGCTGAGTGGCATAGGTTTGGCATGTTGTGTGGAATGATGTTTAGAATGAGGGGTGGAAAAATGATTGGAATGATGTGTGGAATGATGTGTGGAATGAGGTTTGGAACGATGTGTGGAATGATGGGTGTAATGATGTGTGGAATAACGGGTGGAATATGTTGTGGATTGAGGTGGGAAATGAGGTGTGGAATGACGTGTTGAATGAGGTGTGTAATGATGCGTGGAATGATGCGAGGAATGATGCGTGGAAGGATGTGTGGATTGATGTGTGGAATAAATAGTGGAATAATGTTTAAAAAGAGGTGTGAAATGATGTATGGAATGATGTGTGGAATGACGTGTGGAATGATGTGTGGAATGATGTGTGGAATGAAATTTTGAATGATGTGTGGAATGAGGTGTGGAATTATGTGTGGAATGATATGTGGAATGGTGTGTGGAAGGATATGTGGAATGAGGTTTGTAATGATAATTTGAATGATGCGTGCGATGATTTTTGCAATGATTTGTGGAATGAGGTATGGAATGATGTCTGGAATGATATGTGGAATGATATGTGGAATGATGCGTGGAATGATGTGTGGAATGATGCGTGCAATGGTGTGTGGAATGAATTGAGGAATGATGTCAGGAATAATGAGTATAACGATGTCTGGATGATGTGCGGAATTATGTTTCGAATGAGGTGTGAAATGACGTGTGGAATGATGTGTGGAATGATGTGTGGAATGATATGTGGAATGATGTGTGGAATGATGTGTGGAATAATATGTGGAATGATGTGTGCAATGATGTTTGGAATGTGGTGTGGAATGATATGTGGAATGATGTGTGGAATAATATGTGGAATGATGTGTGAATATTGCGTGGAATGAGCTGTGGAATGGTGTGTGGAATGATGTTTGGAATGAGGCGTGTAATGATGTGTGGAATGAGGTGTGGAATGAGATGTGGAATGAGGTGAGGAATGATGAGTGGAATGATGTGTGGAATGATGTGTGGAATGATGCATGGAATGACGTGTGGAATGATGTGTGGAATGATGTGTGGAATGATGTGTGTAATGATGTTTGGAATGAGATTTGGAATGATGTTTGGAATGTGGTATGGAATGATCAGTGGAATGATGTATGGAATGATGTGTGGAATGATGTGTGGAATGATGTGTGGAATGATATGTGGAATGATGTGTGGAATGATGTGTGTAATGATGTTTGGAATGAGATTTGGAATGATGTGTGGAATGAGGTGTGGAATGATGTGTGGAATGATGGGTGGAATGATGTGTGGAATGATGTGTAGAATGATGTTTGGACTGATGTGTGGAATGATGTGTGGAATGATGTCTAGAAAGATGTGTGGAATGATGTGTGGAATGAAATGTGGAAGGATGTGTGGAATGATGTATGGAATGATGTGTGGAATGATGCTTAGAATGATGCGTGGAATGATGTGTGGAATGAATTGTGGAATGGTGTGTGGAATGATGTTTAAAATGAGGTGTGGAATGATGTGGGAATGATTTGTGGAATGAGGTGTGGAATGATGTGTGAAATGAGGTGTGGAATGAGGTGTGGAATAATGCGTGGAATGACGTATTGAATGATGTGTGGAATGATGTCCAGAATGATATGTGGAATGATGTGTGGAATGATGTGTGGACTGGTGTTTGGAATGAGGTGTAGAGTGATGTGTGGAATGAGGTGTGGAATGATGTGTGGAATCATGTGTTGAATGAGGTGTGGAATGAGTTGTGGAATGATGCGTGGAATGCTGAGTGGCATAGGTTTGGCATGTTGTGTGGAATGATGTTTAGAATGAGGGGTGGAAAAATGATTGGAATGATGTGTGGAATGATGTGTGGAATGAGGTTTGGAACGATGTGTGGAATGATGGGTGTAATGGTGTGTGGAATAACGGGTGGAATATGTTGTGGATTGAGGTGGGAAATGAGGTGTGGAATGACGTGTGGAATGAGGTGTGTAATGATGCGTGGAATGATGCGAGGAATGATGCGTGGAAGGATGTGTGGATTGATGTGTGGAATAAATAGTGGAATAATGTTTAAAAAGAGGTGTGAAATGATGTATGGAATGATGTGTGGAATGACGTGTGAAATGATGTGTGGAATGATGTGTGGAATGAAATTTTGAATGATGTGTGGAATGAGGTGTGGAATTATGTGTGGAATGATATGTGGAATGGTGTGTGGAAGGATGTGTGGAATGAGGTTTGTAATGATAATTTGAATGATGCGTGCGATGATTTTTGCAATGATTTGTGGAATGAGGTATGGAATGATGTCTGGAATGATATGTGGAATGATATGTGGAATGATGCGTGGAATGATGTGTGGAATGATGCGTGCAATGGTGTGTGGAATGAATTGAGGAATGATGTCAGGAATAATGAGTATAACGATGTCTGGATGATGTGCGGAATTATGTTTAGAATGAGGTGTGAAATGACGTGTGGAATGATGTGTGGAATGATGTGTGGAATGATATGTGGAATGATGTGTGGAATGATGTGTGGAATAATATGTGGAATGATGTGTGCAATGATGTTTGGAATGTGGTGTGGAATGATATGTGGAATGATGTGTGAAATGATGTGTGGAATGATGTTTGAAATGATTTGTGGAATGATGTGTGGAATGATGTGTGGAATGATGTGTGGAATGAAGTTTGGAATGGTGTGTGGAATGATGTTTGGAATGACGTGTGGAATGAGTTGTGGAATGAGGTTTGGAATTATATGTGGAATGATGTATCGAATGAGGTTTGGAACCATGTGTGGAATAATGTGTGGAATGATGTGTGGAATGTTGTGTGGAATGATGCGTGGAATAATGTGTGGAATGATGATTGGAATGATGTGTGGAATGATTTTTGGAACGATATGCAGAATGATGTGTGGAATGACTGGTGGAATGAGTTGTGGAATAATGGCTGGAATGATGTGTGGAATGATATGTGGAATGATGTTTAAAATGACGTGTGGAATGACGTGTGGAATGATGTTTGGAATGATGTGTGGAATATCCTGTGGAATGATGTTTGGAATGATGTGTGGAATGATGTATGGAATGAATTGTTGAATGATGTGTGGAATGAGTTGTGGAATGATGTGTGGAATGAGTTGTGGAATGATGTGTGTCATGATATATGGAATGATGTGGTGGAATGATGTGTGCAATGATGTTTTGAATGCGGTTTGGAATGATGTGTGGAATGAGGTGTGGAATGATGTGTGGAATGATGTGTGGAATGATGTGTGGAATGATGTGTGGAATGACGTGTCAAATTATATGTGGAATGATGTGTGGAATGATGTGGTGGAATGATGTGTGTAATGATGTGTGGAATGATGTGCGGAATGAGGTGTGGAATGATGTGTGGAATGATGTGTGGAATGATGTGTGGATTGATGTGTGGAATGAATTGTGGAACGCTGTGTGGAATGAAGAGTAAATTCTGTGTAAAATGATGTGTGGAATTACGTTTAGAATGAGATGTTTAATGATGTGTGGAAGGATATGTGGAACAAGGTGTGGAATGATGTGTGGAATGAGATGTGGAATGATGTTTAGAATGAGGTGTGGAATGATGTGTGGAATGATTTGTGGAATGAGGTGTGGAATGATGTGTGGAATGATGTGTGGAATAATATGTGGAATGATGTGTGGAATGACGTGTCAAATTATATGTGGAATGATGTGTGGAATGATGTGGTGGAATGATGTGTGGAATGATGTGTGGAATGATGTGAGGAATGAGGTGTGGAATGAATTGTGGAACGCTGTGTGGAATGAAGAGTAAATTCTGTGTGGAATAATGTGTGGAATTATGTTTAGAATGAGGTGTTTAATGATGTGTGGAAGGTTTTTTGGAACAAGGTTTGGAATGATGTGTGGAATGAGGTGTGGAATGATGTTTAGAATGAGGTGTGGAATGATGTGTGGAATGATTTTCGGAATGAGGTGTGGAATGATGTGTGGAATGATGTGTGGAATAATATGTGGAATGATGTGTGGATGATGTGTGGAATGAAGTGTGGAATGGTGTGTGGAATGATGTGTGGAATGAGGCATGTAATGATGTGTGGAATGAGGTTTGGAATGATGCGTGGAATGATGCATGGAATGACGTGTGGAATGATGTGTGGAATGATGTGTGGAATGATGTATGGAATGATGTTTGGAATGTGGTGTCGAATGATCAGTGGAATTAAGTATGGAATGAAGTGTGGAATGATGTGTGGAATGACGTGTGGAATGATGTGTGGAATGATGTGTGGAATGATGTGTGTAATGATGTTTGGAATGGAATTTGGAATGATGTGTGGAATGATGCGTGGAATGATGTGTGCAATAATATGTGGAATGATGTGTTGAATGATGTGTGAAATGAGGTGTGGAATTATATGCGGAATGATGTGTGTTATGATGTGTTCGTTGGTGTGAGGAATGATGTCTGGAATGATGTCTGGAATGAGGTGTGGAATGATGTGTGGAATGATATGTGGAATGGGGTGTGGAAGGATGTGTGGAATGAGGTTTGTAATGATAATTTGAATGATGCGTGCGATGATTTTTGCAATGATTTGTGGAATGAGGTATGGAATGATGTGTTGAATGATATGTGGAATGATATGTGGAATGATGCGTGGAATGATGTGTGGAATGATGCGTGCAATGATGTGTGGAATGAATTGAGGAATGATGTCTGGAATAATGAGTATAATGATGTCTGGATGATGTGCGAAATTATGTTTAGAATGAGGTGTGAAATGATGTGTGGAATGATGTGTGGAATGACGTGTGGAATGATATGTGGAATGATGTATGGAATGATGTGTGGAATAATATGTAGAATGATGTGTGCAATGATGTTTGGAATGTGGTGTGGAATGATGTGTGGAATGATGTGTGAAATGATGTGTGGAATGATGTTTGAAATGATGTGTGGAATGATGTGTGGAATGATGTGTGGAATGATGTTTGGAATGCGGTGTGGATTGATGTGTGGAATAATGTGTGGAATCAGGATTGGAATGATGTGTGGAATGAAGTTTGGAATGGTGTGTGGAATGATGTTTTGAATGACGGGTTGAATGAGTTGTGGAATGAGGTTTGGAATGATGTGTGGAATGATATGTGGAATGATACGTGGAATGATGCGTGGAATGACGTGTGGAATAAATTGTGGAATGATGTGTGGAATGATGTGTGGAATGATGTATGGAATGATGTGTGGAATGATGTTTAGAATGATGTGTGCAATGATGTGTGGAATGATTTGTGGAATGAGGTGTGGAATGATGTGTGGAATGATGTGTGGAATAATATGTGGAATGATGTGTGGATGATGTGTGGAATGAGGTGTGGAATGAGGTGTGGAATGATGTGTGGAATGAGGTGTGGAATGATGTGTGGAATGATGTTTGAAATGATGTGTGGAATGATGTGTTGAATGAGGTGTGGAATTATATGTGGAATAATGTATCGAATGAGGTTTGAAACCATGTGTGGAATAGCGTGTGGAATGATGTGTGGAATGTTGTGTGGAATGATGCTTGGAATAATGTGTAGAATGAGGATTGGAATGATGTGTGGAATGATGTTTGGAACGATGTGTGGAATGATGTGTGGAATGACTGGTGGAACGAGTTGTGGAATAATGCCTGGAATGATGTATGGAATGATATGTGGAATGATGTTTGAAATGAAGTGAGGAATGACGTGTGGAATGATGTTTGGAATGATGTGTGGAATGTCCTGTGGAATGATGCTTGGAATGATGTGTGGAATCATGTATAAAATGAGTTGTTGAATGATGTGTGGAATGAGTTGTGGAATGATGTGTGGAATGAGTTGTGGAATGATGTGTGTAATGATATATGGAATGATGTGGTGGAATGATGTGTGGAATGATGTTTGGAATGCGGTTTGGAATGATGTGTGGAATGAGGTGTGGAATAATATGTGGAATGATGTGTGGATGATGTGTGGGATGCGGTGTGGAATGATGTGTGGAATGTTGTGTGGAATGATGTGTGGAATGATGTGTGGAATGATGCATGGAATGACGTGTGGAATGATGTGTGGAATGATGTGTGGAATGATGTTTGGGATGATGTTTGGAATGTGGTGTGGAATGATCAGTGGAATGATGTGTATAATGATGTCTAGAATGATGTGTGGAATGATGTGTGGAATGATGTGTGGAATGATGTTTGGGATGATGTTTGGAATGTGGTGTGGAATGATCAGTGGAATGATGTATGGAATGATGTGTGGAATGATGTGTGGAATGATGTGTACAATGATGTCTAGAATGATGTGTGGAATGATGTGTGGAATGATGTGTGGAATGTTGTGTGGAATGATGTATGGAATGATGTGTGGAATGATGCTTAGAATGATGTGTGGAATGAGGTGTGGAATGAATTGTGGAATGGTGTGTGGAATGTTGTGTGGAATGATGTGGGAATGATTTGTGGAATAAGGTGTGGAATGATCTGTGGAATGAGGTATGAAATGAGGTGTGGATTGACCTGCGGAATGAGGTGTGGAATGATTTGTGGAATGATGTGTGGAATGATGTTTGGAATGAGGTGTGGAATGTTGTATGGAATGACGTGTGGAATGATATGTGGAATGATGTGTGGAATGATGTGTTCAATGATGTGTGGAATAATGTGTGGAATGATGTGTGGAATGACGTGTGGATTGACGTGTGGAATGAGCTGTGGAATGAGGTGTGGAATGATGTTTGGAATGATGTGTGGAATGATGTGTGGAATATGGTTTGGAATGTGGTGTGCAATGATGTGTGGAATGATGTTTGCAATGATGTGTGGAATGATGTGTGGAATGTTGTGTGAAATTATGTGTGCAATGCTGTATGGAATCATGTTGTGGAATGTTGTTTAGAATGAAGTGTGAATTGATGTTTGTAATGATGTATGGAAGGATGTGTGGAATGCGTTTTGGAATGTGGTGTGGAATGATGTGTGGAATGTTGTGTGGAATGTTGTTTGTAATGATGTGTGCAATGACGGGTGAAATGAGTTGGGGAATGCAGTGTGGAATGATGTGTGGAATGATGTGTGGAACGATGTGTGGAATGATGTGTGGACTGAGGTGTGGAAAGATGTGTGGAATGTTGTGTGGAATAATGTGTGGAATGATGTGTGGAATGATGTGTGGAATGTTATGTGGAATGAGGTTTGTAATGATGTGTGAAATGATGCGTGGAATGATGTGTGGAATGATGTGTCAAATGAAGTGTGGAATGAGTTGTGGAATGAGATATGAAATGAGGTGTGGAATGAGCTGTTTAATGAGGTGTGGAATGATGTGTGGAATGATGTGTGGAATGATGTGTGGAATGAGGTGTGGAAT
The DNA here is from genome assembly GCF_044704955.1 of Pristiophorus japonicus. NCBI lineage: Eukaryota > Metazoa > Chordata > Chondrichthyes > Pristiophoridae > Pristiophorus > Pristiophorus japonicus. The sequence continues at coordinate 1,357,071 of NW_027251362.1, read as the reverse complement.
GATGTGTGGAATGATATGTGGAATGTGTTGGATGATGAGTGGAATGATGTGCGGAATGAAGTGTGGAATGTTGTATGGAATGATGTGTGGAATGATATGTGGAATGTGTGGACTGATGCATGGGATGAGGCGTGGAATGAGGTGTGAAATGATGTCTGGAATGATGTGTACAATGATGTGTGGAATAAAGTATGGAATGATGTGTAGAATGAGGTGTGGAATGAGGTGTGAAGTGCCGTGTGGAATGACGTGTGGAATGATGTGTGCAATGCTGTGTGGAATGTTGCGTGGAATAATGTGTGGAATGATGTGTGGAATGATGTGTGGAATGTTGTGTGGAATGAGGTTTGTAATGATGTGTGGAATGATGTGTGGAATGATGTGTGGAATGATGTCTCAAATTAAGTGTGGAATGTGTTGTGGAATGAGATATGAAATGAGGTGTGGAATGAGCTGTGGAATGAGGTGTGGAATGATGTGTGGAATGATGTGTGGAATGATGTGTGGAATGAGGTGTGGAATGATGTGTGGAATGATATGTGGAATGTGTTGGATGATGAGTGGAATGATGTGCGGAATGAAGTGTGGAATGTTGTATGGAATGAATTGTGGAATGATATGTGGAATGTGTGGAATGATGCATGGAATGAGGCGTGGAATGAGGTGTGGAATGATGTATGGAATGATGTGTACAATGATGTGTGGAATAAAGTATGGAATGATGTGTAGAATGAGGTGTGGAATGAGGTGTGAAGTGACGTGTGGAATGACGTGTGGAATGATGTGTGCAATGCTGTGTGGAATGATTTGTGGAATGTTGTTTGGAATGTTGTTTGGAATGAGATGTGCAATGATGGGTAGAATGATGTGTGGAATGATGTGTAGAATGATGTTCAGAATGAGGTGTGAATTGATGTGTGGAATGATGTTTGGAATGATGTGTGGAATGAGGTTTGGAACGTGGTGTGGAATGACGGGTGGAATGAGGATTGGAATGATGTGTGGAATGATGTGTGTAATGATATGTGGAATGATGTGTGGAATGACGTGTGAAATGACGTGTGGAATGATGTGCGCAATGCTGTGTGGAATGATGTGTGGAATGTTGTTTGGAATGTTGTTTGGAATGATGTTTGGAATGAGGTGTGGAATGATGGGTAGAATGATGTGTGGAATGATGTGTAGAATAATGTTTAGAATGAGGTGTGAATTGATGTGTGGAATGATGTTTGTAATGATGTGTGGAATGAGGTTTGGAATGTGGTGTGGAATGTTGTGTGGAATGATGTGTGGAATGATGCGTGGAATGAGGCGTGGAATGAGGAATGGAATGATGTTTGAAATGATGTATGGAATGCTGTGTGGCATAGGTTTGGAATGATGTGTGGAATGATGCGTGCAATGATGTGTAGAATAAGGTTTGGAATGATGTGTGGAATAATGTGTGGAATGAGGTTTGGAATTTTGTGTGGAATGATGTTTGGAATGATGTGCAGCATGATATGTGGAGTGACCAGTGGAATGAGTTGTGGAATGATGCGTATAATGATGTGTGGAATGATATGTGGAATGATGTGTTTAATGATGTATGGAATGATCTGTGATATGACGTGTGGAATGACGTGTGGAATGATGTGTGCAATGCTGTGTGGAATGATGTGTGGAATATGCTTGGAATGATGTTTGGAATGATGTGTGGAATCATGTGTGGAATGAGGTGTGGAATGATGTGTGGGATGAGTTGTGGAATGATGTGTGGATTGATGTGTGTAATAATCTTTATAATGAGGTGTGAATTGATGTGTGGAATGATGTTTGGAATGATGTGTGTAATGAGGTGTGGAAAGTGGTGTGGAATGATGTGTGGAATGAGTTTTGGAATGATGTGTGGAATGAATTGTGGAATGATGTGTGGAATGATCTGTGGAATGAGGTGTGGAATGAGGTGTGTTATGATGTGTAGATTGATGTGTGGAATGAGGTATGGAATGAGGTGTGGAATGATGCATGGAATGATGCGTGGAATGATGCATCGAATCATGTGTGGATTGATGTGTGGAATTAATTGTGGAATGATGTGTGGAATGATAAGTGGAATGATGTATGGACTGATGTGTGGAATGATGTTTGGAATGATGTGTGTGATGATGTATGGAATGATCTGTGGAATGACGTGAGGAATGTTGTGTAGAATGAGGTGTGGAATGATGTTTGGAATGATGTGTCGAATGAGGTGTGGAATGAGGTGTGGAATGATGCATGGAATGAGGTGTGGAATGATGTGTGGAATGATGTGTGGAATGATGTTTGGAATGATGTGTCGAATGACGTGTAGAATAAGGTGTGGAATGGTGGGTGGAATGATGTGTGGAATGATGTGTGGAATGACATGTGGAATGAGGTGTGGAATGATGTGTGGAATTGTGTGTGAAATGATGTGTAGAATGATATGTGGAGTGACCGGTGGAATAAGTTGTGCAATGATGCGTCGAATGATGTGTGGAATGACGTGTGGAATGATGTGTGTAATGAGGCATGGAATGATCTGTGGAATGACGCGTGGAATGACATGTGGAATGATGTGTGCAATGCTGTGTGGAATGATGTGTGGAATGACGTTTAGAATGAGATGTGAATTGATGTGTGGAATGATGTTTGGAATGATATTTGCAATGAGGTGTGGAATGAGGTGTGGAATGATGTGTGGAATGATGTGTGGAATGAAGTGTGGAGCGATGGGTGGAATGATGTGTGGAATAATGTGTGGAATGATGTTTGGAATGATGTGTGGAGTGATGTTTGAAAAGATATGTGGAATGATGTGTGGAATGACGGGTGGAATGTGTTGTGGAATGAGGTGGGAAATAAGTTGTGGAATGATGTGTGGAATGAGGTGTCGAATGAGGTGAAGAATGACGTGTGGTATGACGTGTGGAATGATGATTGGATGATGTTTGAAATCAGTTTTGAAATGATGTGTGGAATGATGTGTGGATTGATGTGTGGAATAAATAGTGGAATTATGTTTATAATGAGGTGTGGAATGATGTGTGGAATGATTTGTGGAATGAGGTGTGGAATAAATTGTGGAATGATGTGTGGAATGATGTGTGGAATGAGGTGTGGAATGATGTGCGGAATGATGTGTGGTATGATGTGTGGAATGATGTCTGGAATGAAGTGTGGAATGCTGTATGGAATGATTTGTGGAATGATATGTGGAATGATGTGTGGAATGATGCGTGGAATGAGGCGTGGAATGAGGAATGGAATGATGTGTGAAATGTTGTGTGGAATGAGGTGTGGAATGATGTGTGGAATGATGCGTGGAATGATGTGTGGAATGATGTATGGAATGATCTGTGGAATGACGTGAGGAATGATGTGTAGAATGAGGTGTGGAATGATGTTTGGAATGATGTGTCGAATGAGGTGTGGAATGAGGTGTGGAATGATGCGTGGAATGATGTGTGGAATGATGTGTGGAATGATGTGTGGAATGATGTTTGGAATGATGTTTCGAATGACGTGTAGAATGAGGTGTGGAATGGTGGGTGGAATTATGTGTGGATTGATGTGTGGAATAAATAATGGAATTATGTTTATAATGAGGTGTGGAATGATGCGTGGAATGATATGTGTAATGATGCGTGGAAAGATGTGTGGGTTGATGTGTGGAATAAATAGTGGAATGATGTTTAAAATGAGGTGTGGAATGATGTGTGGAATGATGTTTGGAATGATGTGTGGAATGATGTGTGGAATATCGGCTGGAATTTGTTGTGGAATGAGGTGGGGAATGAGGTGTGGAATGATGCGTGGAATGATGCGTGGAATGATGCGTGGAAAGATGTGTGGATTGTTGTGTGGAATAAAAAGTGGAATGATGTTTAAAATGAGGTGTGGAATGATGTGTGGAATGATGTGTGGAATGAGGTGTGGAATGATGTGTGGAATCATGTGTTGAATGAGGTGTGGATTGAGGTGTGGAATGATGCGTGGAATAATACGTGGAATGATGCATGGAAGGATGTGTGGATTGATGTGTGGAATAAATTGTGGAATGATGTTTGGAATGATGAGTGGAATGATGTGTGGAATGATGTGTGGTATGAAGTGTGGAATGATGTGCGTAATGATGTGTGGTATGATTTGTTCGATGATGTGAGGAATGTTGTCTGGAATGATGTCTGGAATGAGGTGTGGAATGATGATAGGATGATATGTGGAATGGTGTGTGGAATGATATGTGGACTGATGTGTGGAATGATGTTTAAAATGATGTGTGGAATGATGCGTGCAATGATGTGTGGAATGATGTGTGGAATGATGTGTGTGATGATGTATGGAATGATCTGTGGAATGACGTGAGGAATGATGTGTAGAATGAGGTGGGGAATGATGTTTGGAATAATGTGTGGAATGATGTTTGGAATGATGTGTCAAATGACGTGTAGAATGAGGTGTGGCATGGTGGGTGGAATTATGTGTGGAATGATGTGTGGAATGATATGTGGAATGAGGTGTGGAATGATGTGTGGAATTGTGTGTGGAATGATGTGTAGAATGATATGTGGAGTGACCGGTGGAATGAGTTGTGGAATGATGCGTCGAATGATGTGTGGAATGACGTGTGGAATGATGTGTTTAATGATGTATGGAATGATCTGTGGAATGCCGCGTGGAATGATGTGTGGAATGATGTCTGCAATGCTGTGTGCAATGATGTGTGGAATGACGTTTAGAATGAGATGTGAATTGATGTGTGGAATGATGTTTGGAATGATGTGTGTAATGAGGTGTGGAATGTGATGTGGAATGATGTGTGGAATGATGTTTGCAATGAGGTGTGGAATGATGTGTGGAATGATGTGCGGAATGATGTGTGGAATGATGTGTGGAATGATGTGTGGAATGATGTGTGGAGCGATGGGTGGAATGATGTTTGGAATAATGTGTGGAATGAGGTTTGGAATGATGTGTGGAATGATGTGTCAAATGAAGTGTGGAATGTGTTGTGGAATGAGATATGAAATGAGGTGTGGAATGAGCTGTGGAATGAGGTGTGGAATGATGTGTGGAATGATGTGTGGAATGATGTGTGGAATGAGGTGTGGAATGATGTGTGGAATGATATGTGGAATGTGTTGGATGATGAGTGGAATGATGTGCGGAATGAAGTGTGGAATTTTGTAAGGAATGATGTGTGGAATGATATGTGGAATGTGTGGAATGATGCATGGAATGAGCCGTGGAATGAGGTGTGGAATGATGTGTGGAATGACGTGTACAATGATGTGTGGAATAAAGTAAGGAATGATGTGTAGAATGAGGTGTCGAGTGAGGTTTGAAGTGACGTGTGGAATGACGTGTGGAATGATGTGTGCAATGCTGTGTGGAATGATTTGTGGAATGTTGTTTGGAATGATGTTTGGAATGAGATGTGCAATGACGGGTAGAATGATGTGTGGAATGATGTGTAGAATGATGTTTAGAATGAGGTGTGAATTGATGTGTGGAATGATGTTTGGAATGATGTGTGGAATGAGGTTTGGAACGTGGTGTGGAATGATGTGTGGAATGATGTTTGCAATGATGTGTGGAATGATGTGTGGAATGTTGTGTGAAATGATGTTTGGAATGATGTGTGGAATGATGTGTGGAATGACGGGTGGAATGAGGATTGGAATGATGTGTGGAATGATGTGTGTAATGATATGTGGAATGATGTGTGGAATGACGTGTGAAATGACGTGTGGAATGATGTGTGCAATGCTGTGTGGAATGATGTGTGGAATGTTGTTTGGAATGTTGTTTGGAGTGATGTTTGGAATGAGGTGTGGAATGATGTGTAGAATGATGTGTGGAATGATGTGTAGAATGATGTTTAGAATGAGGTGTGAATTGATGTGTGGAATGATGTTTGGAATGATAAGTGGAATGAGGTTTGGAATGTGGTGTGGAATGATGTGTGGAATGATATGTGCAATGATGTGTAGAATGAGGTTTGGAATGTTGTGTGGAATGATGTTTGGAATGATGTGTGGAATGATGTGTAGAATGACGGGTAGAATGAGTTGTGGAATGCGGTGTGAAATGAGGTGTGGAATGAAGTTTGGAATGAAGTGTGGAATGACGTGTGGAATGATGTGTGGAATGATGTGTGGAATAATCTGTGGAATGATGTGTGGAGTGATGGGTGGAATGAGTGGAATGATATGTGGAATGATATGTGGAATCATGTGTGGAATGATGTGTGGAATGATGTGTGGAATGATGTGTGGAATGATGTTTGGAATGAGGTGTGGAAAGGTTTTTTGAATGAGGTTTGGAATAATGTGTGGAATGATATGTGGAATGATATGTGGAATGATGTGTGAAATGACGTGTGGAATGAGTTGTGGAATGAGGTATGAAATGAGGTGTGGATTGAGCTGCGGAATGAGGTGTGGAATGATGTGCGGAATGATGTGTGGAATGATGTTTGGAATGAGGTGTGGAATGATGTGTGGAATGATATGTGGAATGTGTTGGATGATGTGTGGAATGATGTGTGGAATGAGGTATGGAATGTTGTATGGAATGATGTGTGGAATGATATGTGGAATGATGTGTGGAATGATGTGTGGAATGATGCGTGGAATGAGGCGTGGAATGAGGTCTGGAATGATGTGTGGAATGATGTGTGGAATGATGTGTGGAATAAAGCCTGGAATGATGATTAGAATGAGGTGTGGAATGTGTTCTGGAATGTGATGAGGAATGAGGTGTGGAATGATGTTTGGAATGATGTGTGGAATGATGTGTGCAATGACGTGTGGAATGATGTGTGGAATGATGTGTGGAATGACGTGTGGAATGACGTGTGGAATGAGCTGTGGAATGAGGTGTGGAATGATGTGTGGAATGATGTGTGGAATGATGTGTGGAATGAGGTTTGCAATGATGTGGGAATGAGGTGAGGAATGATGTGCGGAATGATGTTTGGAATGATGTGTGGAATGATGCTTGGAATGATGAGTAGAATGATGTGTGGTATGATGTGTGAAATGATGTGTGGAATGTTGTGTCGAATGACGTGTGGAATGGTGTGTGGAATGATGTGTGGAATGATGTGTGGTATAATGCTTGGAATGATGCGTGGAATGATGTGTGGATTGATGTGTGGAATGACGTGTGGAATGATGCGTAGAATGATGCATCGAATGATTTTTGGATTGATGAGTGGAATGATTTGTGGAATGTAGTATGGAATGATGTTTAGAATGATGTGTGGAATGATGTGTGGAATGACCGGTGGAATGAGATGTGGAATGATGCTTGGAATGATGTGTGAAATGTTGTGCGTAATGATGTATGGTATGATCTGTGGAATGACGTGTGGAATGGCGTGTGGAATGATGTGTGCAATGCTGTGTGAAATGATGTGTGGAATGATGTTTGGAAAGATGTGCGGAATCATGTGTAGAATGAGTTGTGGAATGATGTGTGGGATGATTTGTGGAATGATGTGTGGGATGATGTGTGGAATGATGTTTAGAATGAGGTGTGAATTGATGTGTGGAATGATGTTTGGAATGATGTGTGCAATGAGGTGTGGAATGTGATGTGGAATGATGTGTGGAATGATGTTTGCATGATGTGTGGAAAAATATGTGGAATGAGGTTAGGAATGAGGTGCAGAATGATGCGTGGAATGATGCGTGGAATGATGTGTGGAAGGATGTGTGGATTGATGTGTGGAATAAATTGTGGAATGATGTTTGGAATGATGAGTGGAATGATGTGTGGAATGATGTGTGGAATGTGGTGTGGAATGATGTGCGAAATGATGTGTGGTATGATGTGAGGAATGATGTGTGGAATGAGGTGTGGAATGCTGTATGGAATGATGTGTGGAATGATATGTGGAATGATGTGTGGAATGATGTGTGGAATGATGCGTGGAATGAGGCGTGGAATGAGGAATGGAATGATGTTTGAAATGATGTGTGGAATGCTGTGTGGCATAGGTTTGGAATGATGTGTGGAATGATGCGTCCAATGATGTGTAGAATAAGGTTTGGAATGATGTGTGGAATAATGTGTGGAATCAGGTTTGGAATTTTGTGTGGAATGATGTTTGGAATGATGTGTAGAATGATATGTGGAGTGACCAGTGGAATGAGTTGTGGAATGATGCGTAGAATGGTGTGTGGAATGATGTGTGGAATGATGTGTGTGATGATGTATGGAATGATCTGTGGAATGACGTGAGGAATGATGTGTAGAATGAGGTGGGAAATGATGTTTGGAATGATGTGTGGAATGAGGTATGGGATGATGTGTGGAATGATGTTTGGAATGATGTGTCAAATTACGTGTAGAATGAGGTGTGGCATGGTGGGTGGAATGATGTGTGGAATGATGTGTGGAATGATATGTGGAATGAGGTGTGTAATGATGTGTGGAATTGTGTGTGGAATGATGTGTAGAATGATATGTGGAGTGACCGGTGGAATGAGTTGTGGAATGATGCGTCGAATGATGTGTAGAATGACGTGTGGAATGATGTGTTTAATGATGTATGGAATGATCTGTGGAATGCCGTGTGGAATGACGTGTTGAATGATATGTCCAATGCTGTGTGGAATGATGTGTGGAATGATTCTTGGAATGATGATTGGAATGCTGTGTGGAATGATGTGTGTAATGACCGGTGGAATGAGCTGTGGAATGATGCGTGGAATGATGTGTGGAATGATGTGTGGAAAGATGTGTGTAATGATTTATGGAATGATCTGTGGAATGACGTGAGGAATGACGTGTGGAATGATGTCTGCAATGCTGTGTGCAATGATGTGTGGAATGACGTTTAGAATGAGATGTGAATTGATGTGTGGAATGATGTTTGGAATGATGTGTGGAATGATGTGTCGAATTAGGTGTGGAATGATGTCTGGAATGATGTGTGGAATGATGTGTGGAATGAGGTGTGGAAAGATGTGTGGAATAAAGTGTGGAATGATATGTGGAATGACGTGTAGAATGAGGTGTGGAATGTTGGGTAGAATGATGTGTGGATTGAGGTGTGGAATGATGTGTGGAATGATGTGTAGAATGAGGGGTGGAATGATGTGTGGAATGAGATGGAACATGATGTGTGGAATGATGTGTGGAATGATGTCAGGAATGATGTCTGTAATGATGTGTGGAATGATGTGTGGAATGAAGTGTGGAATAAAGTGTGGAATGATATGTGGAATGACGTGTAGAATGAGGCGTGGAATGTTGGGTAGAATGATGTGTGGATTGAGGTGTGGAATGATGTGTGGAATGAGGTGTGGAATGATGTGTAGAATGACGTGTGGAATGACGTGTGGAATAATGTGTGAAATGAGGTTTGGAATGATGAGTGGAATAATGTGTGGAATGAGGTTTGTAATGATGTATCGAATGAGGTGTGGAATGAGGTGTGGAATGACGTTTCGAATGAGTTTGGAATGATGTGTGGAATGATGTGCGGAATGATGTGTGGAATGATGTGTGGAATGATGTTTGGAATGAAGTGTGGAATTATGTGTGGAATGATGTATGGAATGATGTATGGAATGATGTTGGAATGACGTGTAGAATGAGGTGTGGAATAGTGGGTGGAATGATGTGTGGAGTGATGTGTGGAATGATGTGTGGAATGAGGTGTGGAATGATGTGTTGAATGATGTGTGGAATGATGTGTAGAATGACGTGTCGAATAATGTGTGGACTAAAGTGTGAAATGAGATGTGGAATGAGGTTTGGAGTGATGTGTGGAATGAGGTGTAGTATGATGTGTGGAATGATGCGTGGAATGATGCAACGAATGATGTGTGGATTGATGTGTGGAATGAATTGTGGAATGATGTGTTGAATGATAAGTGGAATGATGTGTGGACTGATGTGTGGAATGATGATTAGAATGATGCGTGGAATGATGTGTGGAGTGAACGGTGGAATGAGTTGTGGAATGGTGCGTGGAATGATGTGTGCAATGATGTGTGTAATGATGTATGGAATGATCTGTGGAATGATGTGTGGAATGATGTTTGGAATGATGTTTGGAATGATGTGTGGAATCATGTGTGGCATGAGGTGTGGAATAATGTTTAGAATGAGGTGTGAATTGATGTGTGGAATGATGTTTGGAATGATGTGTTCATGAAGTGTGGAATGTGGTGTGGACTGATGTGTGGAATGACGGGTGGAATGACGGGTGGAATGATGTATGGAATGATGTGTTGAATGATGTTTGGAATGAATTTTGGAATGATGTGTGGAATGATGTGTGGAATGATGTGTAGAATGATGTGTGGAATAAGGTGTGGAATAAGATGTGGTATGATGTGTGGAATAAATAGTGGCATGATGTTTAAAATGAGGAGTGGAATGCTGCGTGGAATGATGTGTGGAATGATGTGTGGAATGATGTGACGAATGATGTGTGAAATGATGCGTGGAATGATGTGTGGAATGATGTGTAGAATGACGTGTGAAATGATGCGTGGAATGATGCATCGAATGATGTGTGGATTGATGTGTGGAATGAATTGTGGAATGATGTGTGGAATGATAAGTGAAATGTTGTGTGGACTGTTGTGTGGAATGATGTTTAGAATGATGTGTGGAATGATGTGTGTAATGACCGGTGGAATGAGCTGTGGAATGATGCGTGGAATGATGTGTGGAATGACGTGTGGAATGATGTGTGTAATGATGTATGGAATGATCTGTAGAATGACGTGTGGAATGACGTGTGGAATGATGTGTGCAATGCTGTGTGCAATGCTGTGTGAAATGATGTGTGGAATGATGTTTGGAATGATGTTTGGAATGATGTGGGGAAACATGTGTGGCATGAGGTGTGGAATGATGTGTGGAATGATGTGTGTCATGAGGTGTGTAATGTGGTGTGGAATGATGTGTGGAATGACGGGTGGAATGAGATTTGGTATCATTTGTGGAATAAATAGTGGAATGATGTTTATAATGAGGTGTGGAATGATGCGTGGAATGATGTGTGGAATGATGTGTGGAATGATGTGTGAAATGAGGCGTGGAATTATGCATCGAATGATGGGTGGATTGATGTGTGGAATGATGTATGGAATGATCTGTAGAATGACGTGAGGAATGACGTGTGGAATGACGTATGCAATGCAGTGTGAAATGATTGGAATAATGTTAGGAAAGATGTATGGAATCATGTGTGGAATGAGGTGTGGAATGATGTGTGGGATGAGTTGTGGAATGAGGTGTGGAATGATGTGCGGAATCATGTGTTGAATGAGGTGTGGAATGAGGTGTGGAATGATGCATAGAATGAAGTGTGGAATGATGCGTGGAATGATGTGTAGAATGAGGTTTGGAATAATGTGTGGAATGATGGGTGGAATAATTTGTGGAATAATGTGTGGAATGAGGTGTGGAATGATGTGTGTAATGATGTGTGGAATGAGGTGTGGAATGATGTGTGGAATCATGTGTTGAATGAGGTGTGGAATGAGGTGTGGAATGATGCTTGGAATGATACGTGGAATGATGCATGGAAGGATGTGTGGATTGATGTGTGGAATAAGTTGTGGAATGATGTTTGGAATGATGAGTGGAATGATGTGTGGAATGATGTGTGGTATGAGGTGCGGAATAATGTGCGGAATGATGTGTGGTATGATGTGTTCGATGATGTGAGGAATGATGTCTGGAATGATGTCTAGAATGAGGTGTGGAATGATGATGGGATGATATGGGGAATGGTGTGTGGAATGTTGCGTGGAATGATTTGTGGAATGAGGTGTGGAATGAGGTGTGAATTGATGTGTGGAATGATGTTTGGAATGATGTGTGGAATGATGTGTCGAATTAGGTGTGGAATGATGTCTGGAATGATGTGTGGAATGATGTGTGGAATGAGGTGTGGAAAGATGTGTGGAATGGTGGGTGGAATAATGTGTAGAATGAGGGGTGGAATGATGTGTGGAATGAGATGGAAAATGATGTGTGGAATGATGTGTGGAATGATGTCTGGAATGAAGTCTGGAATGATGTGTGGAATGTTTTGTGGAATGAAGTGTGGAATGAAGTGTGGAATGATGTGTGGAATGACGTGTAGAATGGTGTGTGGAATGAAGTGTGGAATGATGTGTAGAATAACGTGTGGAATGACGTGTGGAATAATGTGTGAAATGAGGTTTGTAATGATGTGTGGAATGATGTGTGGAATGAGGTTTGTAATGATGTATGGAATGAGGTGTGAAATGAGGTGTGGAATGTTGAGTGGAATGACGTGTAGAATGAGGTATGGAATGGTGGGTGGAATGATGTGTGGAATGATGTGTGGAATGATGTTTGCAATGAAGTGTTGAATGATGTGTGGAATGATGTGTGGAATGATGTGTGGAATGATGTTTGGAATGATGTTTGGAATGACGTGTAGAATGAGGTGTGGAATAGTGGGTGGAATGATGTGTGGAATGATGTGTGGAATGATGTGTGGAATGATGTGTGGAATGTGGTGTGGAATGATGTGTGGAATGATGTGTGGAATGATGTGTAGAATGACATGTGGAATGATGTGTGGAATAATGTGTGAAATGAGGTTTGGAATGATGTGTGGAATGATGTGTGGAATGATGTGTGGAATGCTGTGTGGAATGATGTATGGAATGAGGTGTGGAATGAGGTGTGGAATGATGTGTGGAATGAGGTGTGGAATGACGTGTGAAATGATGTGTGGTATGATGTTTCGAATGATGTGTGGAATGATGTGTGGAGTGACCGGTGGAATGAGTTGTGGAATGATGCGTGGAATGATGTGTGGAATGATGTGTGCAATGATGTGTGTAATGATGTATGGAATGATCTGCAGAATGACGAGTGGAATGACGTGTGGAATGATGTGTGCAATGCTGTGTGCAATGCTGTGTGAAATAATGTGTGGTATGATGTTTGGAATGATGTTTAGAATGATGTGTGGAATCATGTGTGGCATGAGGTGTGGAATGATGTGCGGGATGAGTTGTGGAATGATGTGTGGAATGACGGGTGGAATGACGGGTGGAATGATGTGTGGAATGATGTTTGCAATGAGTTTTGGAATGATGCGTGGAATGATGTGTGGAATGATGTGTGGAATGATGTGTGGAATGAGGTGTGGAATGCGATGTGATATGATGTGTGGAATAAATAGTGGTATGATGTTTATAATGAGGTGTGGAATGATGCGTGGAATGATGTGTGGAATGATGTGTGGAATGATGTGTCGAATGATGTGTGAAATGATGCGTGGAATGATGTGTGAAATGATGTGTGGAATGACGTGTGAAATGATGCGTGGAATGATGCATCAAATGATGTGTTGATTGATGTGTTGAATGAATTGTGGAATGATGTGTGGAATGATAATTGGAATGTTGTGTGGACTGATGTGTGGAATGATGTTTAGAATGATGTGTGAATGATGTGTGGAATGACCGGTGGAATGAGCTGTGGAATGATGCGTGGAATGATGTGTGGAATGATGTGTGGAATGATGTGTGTAATGATGTATGGAATGATCTGCAGAATGACGAGTGGAATGACGTGTGGAATGATGTGTGCAATGCTGTGTGCAATGCTGTGTGACATAATGTGTGGTATGATGTTTGGAATGATGTTTGGAATGATGTGTGGAATCATGTGTGGCATGAGGTGTGGAATGATGTGCGGGATGAGTTGTGGAATGATGTGTGGATTGATGTGTGGAATGATGTTTAGAATGAGGTGTGAATTGATGTGTGGAATGATGTTTGGAATGATGTGTGTCATGAGGTGTGTAATGTGGTGTGGAATGATGTGTGGAATGACGGGTGGAATGAGTTGTGGAATGAGTTTGGAATGATGTGTGGAATGATGTGTGGAATGATGTGTGGAATGAGGTGTGGAATGAGGTGTGGAATGATGTGTTGTATGAGGTGTGGAATGATGTGCGGAATGATATGTGGTATGATGTGTTCGATGATGTGAGGAATGATGTCTGGAATGATGTCTGGAATGAGGTGTGGAATGATGATGGGATGATATGCGGAATGGTGTGTGGAATGTTGAATGGAATGATTTGTGGAATGATGTGTGGAATGAGGTGTGAATTGATGTGTGGAATGATGTTTGGAATGATGTGTGGAACGATGTGTCGAATTAGGTGTGGAATGATGTCTGGAATGATGTGTGGAATGATGTGTGGAATGAGGTGTGGAAAGATGTGTGGAATGGTGTGTGGAATGATGTGTAGAATGAGGGGTGGAATGATGTGTGGAATGATGTGCGGAATGATGTCTGGAATGATGTCTGGAATGATGTGTGGAATGATGAGTGGAATGAAGTGTGGAATGAAGTGTGGAATGATGTGTGGAATGACGTGTAGAATGAGGTGTGGAATGTTGGGTGGAATGATGTGTGGATTGAGGTGTGGAATGATGTGTGGAATGATGTGTGGAATGATGTGTAGAATGACGTGTGGAATGACGTGTGGAATAATTTGTCAAATGAGGTTTGGAATGATGTGTGGAATGATGTGTGGAATGAGGTTTGTAATGATGTATGGAATTAGGTGTGGGATGAGGTGTGGAATGATGTGTGGAATGACGTATAGAATGAGGTGTGGAATGGTGGGTGGAATGATGTGTGGAATGATGTGTGGAATGATGTGTGGAATGATGTGTGGAATGATGTTTGGAATGATGTGTGGAATGACGTGTAGAATGAGGTGTGGAATAGTGGGTGGAATGATGTGTGGAATGATGTGTGGAATGATGTGTGGAATGAGGTGTGGAATGATGTGTGGAATGATGTGTGGAATGATGTGTGGAATGATGTGTGGAATGAGGTGTGGAATGAGGTGTTGAATGAGGTGTGGAATGATGTGTGGAATGAGGTGTGGAATGATGTGTGAAATGATGCGTGGAATGATGCAACGAATGATGTGTGGATTGATATATGGAATGAATTGTGGAATGATGTGTTGAATGATAAGTGGATTGATGTGTGGACTGATGTGTGGAATGATGTATAGAATGATGTGTGAAATGATGTGTGGTGTGACCGGTGGAATGACGGGTGGAATGATGTGTGGAATGATGTTTGGAATGAGTTTTGGAATGATGTGTGGAATGATGTGTGGAATGATGTGTGGAATGATGTGTGAAATGAGGTGTGGAATGCGATGTGGAATGATGTGTGTAATAAATAGTGGCATTATGTTTATAATGAGGTGGGAATGATGCGTGGAATGATGTGTGGAATGATGTGTGGAATGATGTGTCGAATGATGTGTGAAATGATGTGTGGAATGATGTGTGGAATGATGTGTGGAATGACGTATGAAATGATGCGTGGAATGATGCATCGAATGATGTGTGGACTGATGTTTGGAATGAATTGTGGAATGATCTGTGGAATGATAAGTGGAATGTTGTGTGGACTGATGTGTGGAATGATGTTTAGAATGATGTGTGGAATGATGTGTGTAATGACCGGTGGAATGAGCTGTGGAATGATGCGTGGAATGATGTGTGGAATGACGTGTGGAATGATGTGTGGAATCATGTGTGGCATGAGGTGTGGAATCATGTGTGGGATTAGTTGTGGAATGATGTGTGGAATTTTGTTTGGAATGAAGTGTGTCATGAGGTGTGTAAAGTGGTGTGGAATTATGTGTGGAATGACGGGTGGAATGAGTTTTGGAATGATGTGTGGAATAATGTGTCGAATGACGTGTGAAATGATGCGTGGAATGATGCATCGAATGACGTGTGGATTGATGCGTGGAATGAATTGTGGAATGATGTGTGGAATGATAAGTGGAATGATGTGTGGAATGATGTGTGGAATGATGTTTAGAATGATGTGTGGAACGATGTGTGGAATGACCGGTGGAATGAGCTGTGGAATGATGCGTGGAATGATGTGTGGAATGATGTGTGGAATGATGTGTGAAATGATGTTTGGAATAATGTTTGGAAAGATGTGTGGAATCATGTGTGGAATGATGTGTAGAATGCGGTGTGGAATGATGTGCGGAATGATGTGTGGAATGATGTGTGGAATGATGTGTGGAAAGATGAGTGGAAAGATGTGTGGAATGAGGTGTGGAATGATGTTTGGAATGATGTATGCAATGAAGTTTAGAATGATTTTTGGAATGATGTGTGGAATGATGCGTGGAATGAGGTTTGGAATGATGAGTGGAAGGATTGGTGGAATGATGTGTGGAATGTTGTGTGGAATGAGGTGTGGAAAGTGGCGTGGAATGATGTGTGGAATGATGTGTGGAATGAGGTTTGAAATGAGGTGTGGAATGATGTGTGAAATAACGTGTGGAAAGAGGTTTGGAATGTTGTGTGGAATGAAGTTTGGAATGATGTGTGGAATGATGTGTAGAATGACGGATGGAATGTCTTGTGGAATGATGCATGGAATGATGTGTGGAATGAGGTTTGGAATGATGTGTAGAATGAGGTGTGAAATGATGTGTGGAATTTATTGTGGAATGATGTGTAGAATGATGTGTGGAATGATGTGTGGAATGATGTGTTAAATGATATGTGGAATGATTTGTGGAATGATATGTGGAATGATTTGCGGAATGACGTTTGGAATGATGTGTGGAATGATGTGTGGAATGAGGTTTGGGATGATGTGTGGAATGAGGTTTGGAATGATGTGTGGAATGAGGTGTGGAATGATGAGTGGAATGAGGATTGGAATAATGTGTGGAATGAGGTTTGGAATGTTGTGTGGAATGGTGTGTGGAATGATGTTTCGAATGATGTGTGAAATGATGTGTGGAATGATGTGCGGATTGATGTTTGGAATAATGTGATGAATGATATGTGGAATAAGGTTTGGAATTATGTGTAGAAAGCTGTGTAGAATGAGGTGTGGAATGATGTATGGAATGATGTTTGGAATGATGTGTGGAATTAGGTTTGGAATGATGAGTGGAAGGATGTGTGGAATGATGTGTGGAATGATGTGTGGAATGAGGTATGGAAAGTCGTGTGGAATGATGTGTGGAATGATGTGTGGAATGAAGTGTGCAATGATGTGTGGAATGATGTATAGAAAGCTGTGTAGAATGACGGGTGGAATGAGTTGTGGAATGATGCGTGGAATGATGTGTGGAATGATGTATGGAATGAAGTGTGGAATGATGTGCAAAATAATGTGTGGAATGAGGTTTGGAATGGTGTGTGGAATGAAGTTTGGAATGCTGAGTGGAATGATGTGTAGAATGACGGTTGGAATGTGTTGTGGAATGATGCATGGAATGATGTGTGGAATGAGGTTTGGAATGATGTGTGGAATGAGGTATGAAATGATGTGTGGAATTATTTGTGGAATGATGTGTAGAAGGAATGATGTGTGGAATGATGTCTTAAATGATACGTGGAATGATTTGTGGAATGATATGTGGAATGAGTTGCGGAATGACTTTTGGAATGATGTGTGGAATGATGTGTGGAATTAGGTTTCGAATGATGTGTGAAATGATGTGTGGAATGTTGTGTTGTTTGATGTTTGGAATGATGTGTGGAATGATATGTGGAATGAGGTTTGAAATGATGTGTAGAAAGCTGTGTAGTTTGAGGTTTGGAATGATGGGTGGAATAATGAGTGGAATGATGTGTGGAATGATGTGTGGAATGATGTGAGGAATGATGCGTGGAATGATGTGTGGAAGGATGTGTAGAATGACGTGTGGAATGATGTGTGGAATGATGTGTGGAATGATGCGTGGAATAATGTGTGGAATTAAGTTTGGAATGATGTATGGAATGATGTTTGAAATGATGTGTGGAATGAGGTTTGGAATGATGAGTGGAATGATGTGTGGAATGAGGTGTGGAATGAGGTGTGGAATGAGGTGTGGAAAGTGTCGTGGAATGATGTGTGGAATGATGTGTGGAATGAAGTGCGGAATGATGTGCGGAATGATGTGTGGAATGAGGTGTGGAATGAGGTGTGGAATGATGTGTGGAAAGATGAGTGGAACGATGTGTGGAATGATGTGTGGAATGATTTGTGGAATGATGTGTGGAATGATGTGTGAAATGTCGTGTGGAATGAGATATGGTATGAGGTTTGATTTGAGGTGTGGAGTTAGTTGTGAAATGACGTGTGGAATGATGTGTGCAATGATGTGTGGAATAAGGTGTGCAATGATGTGTGGAATGATGTGTGGAATAACGTGTGGAATGAGGTTTGGAATGATGTATGGAATGATGTGTGGAATGATGTGAGGAATGATGTGTGGAATGATGTGTGGAATGATGTGTAGAAAGGTGTGGAATGATGTGTGGAATGACGTATGGAATGATGTTTGGAATGATGTGCGGAATGAGGTTTGGAATGATAAGTGGAAGAATGTGTAGAATGATGTGTGGAATGATGTGTGGAATGCGGTGTGGAAAGTGGCGTGGAATGATGTGTGGAATGATGTGTGGAATGAAGTGTGGAATGATGTGTGGAATGATGTGTGGAATGATGTGTGGAAGGATGTGTGGAATGATGTGTGGAATGAGGTGTGGAATGATGTGTGGAATGATGGGTGGAATGATGTGTGGAATGAGGATTGAAATGAGTTGTGGAATGATGTATAGAAAGCTGTGTAGAATGACGGGTGGAATGCGTTGTGGAATAATGCGTGGAATGATGTGTGGAATGATGTATGGAATGATGTGTGGAATGATGTGTGAAATAACGTGTGGAATGAGGTTTGGAATGGTGTGTGGAATGAAGTTTGGAATAATGGGTGGAATGATGTGTGGAATGATTTGTGGAACGATGTGTGGAATGAGGTGTGGAATGATGTGTGGAATGATGTGTGGAATGATGTGTGGAATGATGTGTGGAATGAGGTGTGGAATGATGTGTGGAATGATGGGTGGAATGATGTGTGGAATGATTTGTGGAACGATGTGTGGAATGAGGTGTGGAATGAGGTGTGGAATGATGTGCGGAATGATGTGTGGAATGATGTGTGGAATGATGTGTGGAGGGATGAGTGGAAAGATGTGTGGAATGAGGTGTGGAATGATTTTTTGAATGATGTATGGAATGAAGTTTAGAATGATGTGTGGAATGATGTGTGGAATGATGTGTGGAATGATGTGTGAAATATCGTGTGAAATGAGTTGTAGAATGAGGTTTGAATTGAGGTGTGAAGTTAGGTGTGAAATGAGGTGAGGAATGTTGTGTGGAATGATGTGTGGAATGATGTGTGTAATGAGGTGTGCAATGATATATGGAATGACATGTGAAATGATGTGTGGAATGATGTGTGGAATGATGTATGGAATGAGGATTGAAATGAGTTGTGGAATGATGTATAGAAAGCTGTGTAGAATGACGGGTGGAATGAGTTGTGGAATAATGCGTGGAATGATGTGTGGAATGATGTATGGAATGTTGTGTGGAATGATGTGTGAAATAACGTGTGGAATGAGGTTTGGAATGGTGTGTGGAATGAAGTTTGGAATGATGGGTGGAATGATGTGTGGAATGATTTGTGGAACGAT